>NW_007255141.1:93654-94753 GCF_000164805.1 Carlito syrichta | reverse complement strand
CATCTTCACAATGTTGATTCTTCCAATCCATGAGCATGGGATATTTTTCCTCTTGTTTGTGTCATCTTTGATTTCTTTGAGCAGAGTTTTGTAGTTTTCATTGCAAAGATCTTTCACATCTCTGGTTAGGAAGATGCCAAGGTATTTCATTTTTTTTGTGGCTATTGTGAATGGAATTGTGCTTCTTATTTGGGTTTCTGTTTGTTTATTATTGGTGTAAAGAAATGCGATTGTCTCTTGCACATTTATTTTATATCCTGAGACTTTGCCGAAGGCCTTTATCAGTGTAAGGAGGTTTTTGACAGATTCTCTTGGGTTTACAAGGTATACGATCATGTCATCTGCAAAGAGAGATAAATTGACTTCCTCTTTTCCTTTTTGGATACCCCTCATTGCCTTCTCTTCTCTGATTGTTCTAGCCAAGACTTCCAATACTATATTGAGCGGAGGGGTGAGAGTGGACATCCTTGTCTTGTTCCAGTTTTCAGGGGAAATGGTTCCAATTTTTATCTGTTTAGGAGTATGCTGGGTGTGGGTTTCTCGTAGGTGGCTTTTACTACTTTGAGGTATGTTCCCTGTATGCCTAGATGTTCGAGGGTTTTTATCAAGAAGGGGTGCTGGATTTTATCAAAAGCTTTTTCTGCATCTAATGATATAATCATGAGGTTTTTGTTTTGACATCTGTTGATGTATTTAATTACATTTATTGTTTTACGAATGTTGAACCAGGCTTGCATCCCAGGGATGAAGCCTACTTGGTCATAATGGATGACTTTTGAGATGTGTTGTTAAATCCAGTTTGCTAGGATCTTGTTGAGAATTTTAGTGTCTGTGTTCATCAAAGATACTGGACTGTAGTTCTCTTTCTTTGTTGGATCTTTACCTGGCTTGGGTATCAATGTGATGGTAGCTTCATAAAATGATTTGGGGAGGGTTCCATCTTTCTCAATCACCTGAAATAGCTTCAGTAGAATTGGAATCAGTTCCTTCTTAAATGTCTTGTAGAATTCTGCTGCAAAGCCATCTGGTCCAGGGATTTTTTTTTGTAGGTAGTTTTCTTATTACATAGTCAATTTCCTTGATTGTTATTGGTCTATTT
>NW_007255141.1:90911-93004 GCF_000164805.1 Carlito syrichta | reverse complement strand
ATTCCACTGTGGTCCGAGAAGGTGTATGGTAGAATTTCAGTCCTTTTAAATTTGCTTATGCTTGATTTATGGCTGATAATGTGGTCAATCTTGGAATACTTCCCGTGCAGTGATGAGTAGAATGTGTATTCTCTGGTCTTTGGATGGAGTGTTCTGTAGGTATCAATTAAGTCCATTTGGTCCAGAGTCACATTGAGGTTCCGGATCTCATTTCTGATTTTTTTGTCCCAATGATCTGTCAAGGGTTGTGAGTGGGGTTTTAAAGTCCCCAGTTATGATGGTGTTAGAGTCAATATCTTTCTTTAGTTTTCCTAGGAGTTGCTTTATAAAAATTGGTGCACCTATGTTGGGTGCATATATGTTTAGGATAGATATTTCTTGTTGATGGAGTGAACCTTTTATCATTATGTATCTTTTTAAATTTTTGATAGCTTAAATGGTATTTTGTCTGAAATTAGGATCGCAACTCCTCCTTTCTTTTGTGTTTCATTCGCCTGGAAATTTGTTTCCCATCCTCTTACTTTGAGTCTGTGCATGTCCTTTCTAGTGAGATGGGTCTCTTGAAGGCAGTATATTGTTGCCTGGTGATATTTTATCCATTTTGCCATTCTATGTCTTTTCAGTGGTGCATTTAGTCCATTCACATTCAGGCTAATTATTGAAATGTTATAGTTCATCCCTATCATAGAGTTCCTATAGAGTTGTTCTTCCACTTGGTTTATTGTCTTTCTTTTGTTTTTGGGGTTGGTTCATGTGTATTTTATTCTTTTCCCTGTACTCTTGTGAAGAATGGTGCTCTTTTTTTCCCCTTTTCTTCTGTGCTTAGTACTTTCTTAAGTGTTTCATGTAGTGGTGGTTTGGTGGCAGCATAAGTTCTTAGGGATTGGGTATCTGGGAAAGATTTTAATTCTCCCTCGCAGATGAAGCTTAATCTGGCAGGGTAGGTTATTCTTGGTTGAAATTGTTTATCTTTTAGGACTTTGAAGATAGGGCTCCAAGCTCTCCTAGCCTGCAGGGTTTCTGTAGATAAATCTGCTACTATTCTAATTGGTTTTCCATGGTAGGTGATCTGGCCTTTTTCTCTTGCTGCCTTTAGGATTTTTTCTTTTATGCCTACTTTGTTTAGGCAAATTATTATGTGTCTAGGAGTTGGCTTTCTCATTTGTTGTTTTGCAGGGGTTCTCTGGATCTCTTGTGTTTGAGTTTTTGCATCATTGATTAGATAAGGGAGGTTTTCTTGAATATCTCATGGAAGTTTTGTTCCAATGTGGTCTCTGTCTCTCTTTCTGCCTCAGGCAGGCCAATTACTCTTAGGTTAGGCCTCTTGAGGTAATCACTCATCTCTTGAAAGTTTTTTTTTCTGTCTTTTTGAGCTTGTTTTCTGTGTTTTTGAGAGTTTGGGTTAGTTCTATATTTTGGTCCTCAAGTTCTGAGATTCTTTCTTCTGCTTGGGTAATTCTGCTTTCCATGCTTATCAGTTTATTGTTTATTTCATTCACAGTATTCTTTATTACTATTATCTCAGATATAAGCTCCTTTCTAGTTTCTTCTTGAGTCTCCTCAATTCTTTTTAATCTCTCCATTAATGTCTTGATGTTTAGGTTTGTATTATGAGACCAGTCATTCTGGGGAGTCTTCATTGTTTGCATTCCGAAGTCAGTTTTCTCAGTGTCTGCCCTCCCAGGAGTCTGGGAGAGACTCATATTCTTCTTTTGGTTTTTCTTCATTTGTGTAGATTTTTATTTCTTGTCCCTTAGTGGATAAGTTCCCCTGAGTTCTAATCTCCAGCCTCTCCCCTCTGTTTTTGTTGCAGGCAGGCAGTTAGCTTGTTGCCTGGGAGATCTGTGACGCTGGTCTCTATTCAGCGTAGGGGAGGGTCTTTGTCTCCTGTTTAATGACATCACTATGGGAACCGAGGTGGAGGCTCTGATAGATGGGCGGGGTTATGTGATGTAAATATGCCTTGAAAATGGTGGAGGTGGTAGTTTTACTTTCACTTTTAGGGAGACTCCTGTGGGTCTCTAGGCGGAACCAGCTACACAGCTGGGCGCTGGATACAGGGTGCCCCTAGCAGGCTGGGGTGGAGGAGAGGG
>NW_007255141.1:56677-90891 GCF_000164805.1 Carlito syrichta | reverse complement strand
GCCCCCTTACACAGGCTTGTGGTCACACGCTGAGTGCCTCAGCCAGGGTGGGCCTGGGGCTTCAGATATCCAAAGTTCCAGGGGGCAGGTGGTGGCTCTGGGTCCCTCACAGAGCACTTCAGCCAGAAATGGGACCAGTATCTCTGAGGGGCGGGTGCTCAGAGCCTCTCTGGGTGACTGGCAGCTTGGCACTGGGTGCTGGTTGTGATGATGTAGCCAGGGATGGAGCTGGGATATGGGATTTGGGATTCCCCAGCCGGCCGGAATCACATATAGTGGAGTAGCCGTGGTCCCACCGCAATGTCTGGCCCTGCGTGGGACCAAAATCCCCAGGCCTCATACCAGTGCGACTGGTGGTGGGCAGGGGGGTGCAGGAAGAAAATAATAGTCTTTTTGGGAACTCACGTTCAGAGAATCTCACAGATCCACCTATGCCGTCGCTATCTTCAGGTCACCCCCAGTACTTGCTTTTTTAAATTAAAGGTAGTCACTATCCTCCCTCCAAGTTGTGTGTTTTATTTTTGTTTGTTTTTTGTTTTGAGTTGGAGTCTCACTCTGTCGCTAAGGCTGGAGTGCAGTGGCACAGTCACAGCCACCCCAGCTTCTCCAGCAATCCTTCATCCTCAGTCTCCCAAGAAACCGGAACTACAGGTGTGTGTTACCATGCCCAGTTAATTTTTTATTTTTGATTTATTGTAGAGACAAGGTCTCTTCAGGGTGCCTGGGCTGGTCTTGAACCCATGGGGTCAGGCAATCCACTCACCTCGGTCTCCCAAAGTGCTGGGATTACAGGCTGAGCCACTGAGCCCAGCCTCTGTGTTCTTTTAGTGTTTCTCACGTGAGCACTCAGATTGGGTGGCAGATATTAAAACACTACCATCATGACTCCTTGTGTTGTGCATTTATTCTGTGAATGAACCTATGCTAAATGCCCTTCAAAACTCTTCCTAGCCTTCATCTGAGATATCCTGTGGCTTGCTTCTACCACCTTGAATAGCCAGGAGGAGGAATGCTCCTTGTAGCTCTAGGTACCTGTTCTTGCTTTAGGAGAGGTCAATCCTGGCTTGGTGACTACACTTAATTGTCAGGCTATCCAATGGGTCCTCTGCCAGGATGACCCCCAATGATGCTGCTGCTGCACATGGGTGCCAGCCTGAACCTGTTTTGGGTGAGTGAGGAAAGCAACCTCTGTGACTCAGGTTAAGGGACCAAGATGGTGCTGATATACCCAATGAACAGTCATTTTTACACTGCCTAGTTCTGTCATATTCTCTCAACTTTACCTAGCTTGCTCTCTAATCAAGGACAGAAGCAGTTTTCAGCTATTGATAATTGTTTTGCAACTCCCTCCCCAGCTTTTTTTGTAAACAAGTTAATCTGATCATTCTTTCATAACCTTGGTGACACAGACCCCATCAACATGGCAACAGCCATGTGACTCAACCACCCATCTGCCTGCCATTCATCACCCGATGTCAGCACCTATGCTCATTAGTGTCCTTCATTATTACCTGAAAAGACCACCATCCAATTACCTTAATGACCTGACTCATTCAAGGGGAAGGTTTAAAAGCATTCAATCTCAAGCAGCCATTCGTCATTGCTTTGCTAAACTCTGTTCTGGCCACGTGGCTCTTTGAGTTATGACTACCATGTTTTTCTAGCTTTGGCTCACTTCCTTACCTTGGGAAGGTAAATCAGCTCTCTCTCTCTCTCTGTCTCTCTCTGTCTGTCTCTCTCTCTCTCTCTTTGGCTTTCTAAATAAACTATATTTTCCAATCTAACTTCTGTGCAATTCTTTGCATCTTTCATGTGATACCAGATTACAGACCAGAACTCCCTCACAAGGACTGACCTAACACAAGGTATTCTGTACCCCTACCCAAGACTATGAGCCCTACTCCCCAGCTTCATGGATCATGCCTTCCCAAGTTCCCAGGACCTCTGTCCTTCAGCCCACTCTCCCAGGGCCTTGGAATCCGCAAGCCCAGAATCCTCAACATATAATACCCCCTTTTTCAGTACAACCCCTCCAGAGAGACCGGAACTCTCCCCAGAACCCCTATCCTTGGCCTCTGAGATGGAACCACCAGGGGCCACCAGAGGCTGAGAGCAGGTGGGGAAAAAGTGATGCAGTGTGGGGTGGGGGAAGCACAAATTGTCCCTTTCTCATCCATCCCTAGTGGTCACCATTAGAGAGGTTGCACCAGCATCTGCCCATTTCTAAGGTGCAAGGCATATGCATTACAGGGAAATAATCTGAAACAGAAAACATAGAGACCAAGAGATTCAGAAACACCCCAAGCCTCAACTGAGCACTCAAGCATATGGCCCATGGACTCACTCACACACAGACTCATTCTGCAGACACACCCACTGACACATCCAAAACAACAACAGATACACACAGGTCCATGTGACACAGCTCCACAGGGAAGATCCACACAAGCAATAGACACACAAACACAATGGAACAATCCCACATGCAGAGACAGAGACACAGAACACAGAGATTTGCAGACAGACACTAGGAGAAACACAAACACACACAGACACATAGGCACAATCAGGAACACACAAAGGAGCAGCAAGTTCACACACATAGTGATGTATTCACAGATACGCAGATACATACATGCAGATTTACACATCAAAAATGCACACACCCTCCAATCCCATCCCACAGGACAACCAGACAGACCTGGCACTCCTGGGGTCACTCCTGTGGGCAGTCGAGGGGAATAGACTCTAGTGTGACCTGCACCACCTGAGTTCCCATGAAATGGGATATTTTCCAGGGTAAAATCCAGGGCCAAGTTTCTGCCCCTTCTAAGGTCTTTGAGAAGACTGTACCTAATCCCTGAGATGCCAGAGAGTGGCCAGGATAGGATAGCTCTGGGGACAGGGTACAAGTGTTGGGACTGGGACTCTGTCAGGATGTGCTTAGGGTCAGGGGTATTGTATGGGCTTAGTAGATCTAGAGATCAAGAGAGAAGTATGCTCCCAGGACCCAGACAGAGTGGGCTAGCACCCTCTGTCCCACCATAATGAAATTATCAGGAGTATTATATATGATATCATATCACCATCACCATAGCAATGACTGACCACTCACTTGCAGGTGGGGGAACAGGGCTAAAAACTTGGCCACCTGGTTGGGCCTCATCTGAGCAGGGCCAACCCCTGCAAAGCTGGGCAGTGGACAAAGCATCTCTCTGGTTCTTTATCTTTGGGGAGTCTACAGGCCTCAGCTTCCTCCTCTCTCAGAGGCCCCACCCAAACCCAAGTTCCCTCAGATCCTCTACTTTGGCTGGTACAATCCCTGCCCTGACCACTCTAAACTTTATTCCCCATCTGTTCAATGGGAGAGTGGTGCCACCTCAGGGACCCAGGAGATGATGTTTGCCAAGCACTGTGCTTAGCACAGTGGTGACAGGAGGGGCTGCTGTTATCGTCACTGCCTCTGATGCTAAAGGCTTCCTAGGGGCAGTTGTGGGAAGAAAGACACTCTTGGGAGATGAGGAAGCTCATGTGCACAGAGGCTCAACAGATTGCCTCCTCCTGTCCTCAGTCTCCGCACACAGCCACTGGCACTCCCATTTGAGAGAAGAAAATTGGCCCAGGGTCACATAGCAGGTCAACATCGCAGCTGGTCTCAAACACAAAGTTCCTGCCCCGCCAAAGGTTCCTGGCTCTGCCTCCAGGGGCACACAAAGGCCTACCTACAAGAGAGGTTGACGTGGCTTTGGGAGCACTTCTGGGACTGCAGGAATGAACTTCCTGATGAACAGGCTCCAAACTCTGTTCATTTCTTCCTTTCCCTGTCTCTGCTCCAGCTATAATCAGGGTGATCTGAAAACCCTTCCCAGAAATAATGGGTCTCTCTCTTGTTCCCTTTTGGGCTAATGTGACTTCAACTGGACCTTACTTAGTTTCTCCTTTTACAACCAGGCCAACCCAATTCTGGGGCTCTCTCGTTATGCAGGCAACAGCACATAAAGAGAATTTAATACCATTATTTTGGTATTCCTGCTTTGTTTTTCTTTTGCTGTTTTTTTAGGGTTTCTTTATATTTGTGGTAAAATACATTGATTTTTTTCATTTATAGCAGTGATAGGATGTTTCTTATTTACTATAAATTTATATATTTCTTGTTTACTATAAATGTATATATTATAAATACTATGAATAGCAATACTATATATGTTATATATAATACATATATAATACCACATATATCATAATACGATAAACTATAAATAGTAATAGGATTTAAAACAATGATTTTAAGCTGTCAGAGGCCTAAATGAGTTTGGTAACAGTTTGTGCAATTAGGCAGAAAAAGACCTTTAGAACATTCATCTGAGGACAGGGCTCAGGCGAGATGATCATCAGTGGGGTTTAGTCCCATCACTCCTGGTGCTGCCAAGCCCTCTGGGTACTGTCATCAAATTCCTCAGGAAAAAAGATGATGACCTCTGTCTCTTCAAATGCCACATTCCTTAGAGATCCCTGGGAGGTTGATCATAAAACCCAGCTTGAGTTTTCTGCCCATTTGGAGTCCAAATTTAACGTCTATGCTCACAGGCAGTAAAGCGACGTAGATAAGTGATATGCTTATCCCATTTCAGATGTTAAATATCCAGGTTAGTTAGGGATGATTTAAGATCACACATTCTTGTTACCCAAAGTGGAAATCCCAGGACAGAGGGAGCTATTTTATTGCCATGTTATGATCATATCATTCAGTTCAAACAGTCTCTTCCTTTTGATTTTATCTTATATTTCACTCATAAGGGTACTTTGAATTTCAAACTGTGCAGGAATTTCTAGTTAGCTTTATTTTCTTGACTTTTAGCACAATTACATTTTCAGAAACATACAATGTGATTTCATTCCTCTGAAATATAGTGAGATTTACTTTATGAACAAATAAATAGGGTTAATTTGTGTAAAGGTATCATGTGTGGTTAAAATTAATGTATTGTCAACAGTTTTTATATAGACAGAATGATGACAGCTAGTAGACATGACTGAGATGCTTTGCTATTAAGATGTTCTATGTCTTAAGTGATGCTTCCTTGCTTATTGTATGAATTGCTGAGCGAAGAGTGTGAAACCTCCCACTCTGCTTGGGTGTTGGATTCTCCCTGCAGCCAAAACTGACCCAAGAAAACTTGGGATTTGGGAAAGAAAGGAGTGGCCCAGGAAACAGGGCTGGGAGGGACCAGAAATCATAAGATCTGTGAAGATTCCAAGAAAGACCTGTCTGTGTCGGTTGGGATGGCGCGAGGGGGGCTCACGTGGGGGGGGGGGGTTCCTAGAATGGGGTCGGGTCCGCGAGGTGTCCATTGTGATGCGCCTGGGGCGGCAGCAGGGAATTGGTCCAGAGAGGGTAAAGCATCTGGGCTGTCAAGGCAGCGACCACACAGGAGTTTTGGAGGAAACCAGAGCTCTGGTCTCTCCAACTGTTCCTGAGAGTTTCACTCACCTGCCCCTCCTATCTTGCTGGTACTGACCTACTCACTGACCCACCTGTCGCTGAATCCTTCTCCCTTAGCTCAAGGACTTTGATTGATCCGAATTCTGTCCCAGACCCCTTTTTACTTCTCTTCCCAGATTCCCTACTCCCCACTTCCCTTTACCCGCATCCCAATTGCCACGCTCCCCCCCACCCCCAGCCCTAGCCCCACCCACATCCACATTCACTCCCCAGCCCCTAGCTTCTCCCACAATCTTCCTGCTGGCCTCTGGGCACCCTAAGAGGACCAGGACATGTGGGCACAGAGGCTGATATTCTGGCTCCTCCTGCTGAGGTCTTCTTGTCACCCATCTGCCAACGTGAGTAAGAACTGGACAGGCATGCTTTCTTCTTTTTTATTGGGTCTCGTCACGCTGTGATTTACATGAGGTGTTCATGGTGTCTGTGATGGGCACTTGGTCCTCTTTCACTGAGGTCCTCAGTACAGGCATCTTGAGCAGGTGTCTGGCTGAGCTTGCTCACACCTGTGCCCATCAAGTCTGCTTGGGTGAAACACAGGGAAGGCTGACAAAATGTAAACCTGAAATAGTAACTCTATAGCAGTTTTGTGGTGGGAATTATATGGTACGTGATTTAACTCAGGAAGGTTGTTTGTGAAACCATAAGGAATTCTTATTTAATAGGAGTCATGGGCATATTAGACTGACTCCTGGAAAGCCTGCAAAATCATCCTCAATTCCTGCAAGTTTTGGTTCCACCCCATATATGGTCTCCCAGAAAGTCCGTTATTCATATTTGTGCAAGTTTGCCTGCCCTGGGAACTGTGGTACCTCATCCTTGGTGTTAGTACTAGTCTGTTTAAAGGGAAATGTCTTTCATGCTTTGTGTTATCTGGTTTGCTGATTTTCAGCAGAAGCCGGGTTATCCCTTTTTTCTGCTCTTGAAAGTTGCCCAGAGGGACTATGTCCAACCAGTTTTATGGAAGTTGTGAAAAGCTCATCCGATGTGAAAACAAATGGCTGCACTCTGCTAGGATGTTTATAATGGGGGAGCCCCTAGGGATGACACGACCAAGACATGAATGAGTTATTGTGTTGCTTTTTATTTTGTAAAATGTGTTATGTACAGATTGTTGATATATCGAAGGTAGAAAGGGTCTCTAAAGTCATATGCATGCCGTATGTATTCTGCTGGGCACAATGTTTCTGAAATTATTCACACAGTGGAATAGATCGATACTGCTTTCCTTTCCAGTCCTGACTCAGCATATGCTGAATCCAATCTGTTGAATGACTGTGTGCAATTCACCATTTTTAAAGAAATATTAAAAAAATCAAAGTGTTGAGTTTTTAAGAGCAACCTATTAAATCCAGTATTTATGTAGAAGAGGTGTCAGAATCAGTCTGAATTTAATAGAAGTCTTTGTCTTCATTCACATAAGAGTCTAATAGAATCTGAAAGATATTCCATGCGATTAGTGCCAATCTCATTATCACCACCTTGGTTTTTTTAGGCACTAAAGTGTGATAATTTCTGAATAAAGTCATCTCTTTGTTGTATTTTTTTAACTTATCCTTAAGTGATTAAGATTTGCCTACTAAGAGAAAAGTATAATTCAGAGGGATTCTTACCCAGTGTTAGATGCAGGAGAGAGTGGGAGCCATGGTGAACCAGAAACTACTTCAAGACACCCAGTAACTCTATGAGTAATGCATTTGTGAGTGAGATTTAACAATTTCACAATATATGTATACTTTAAAACTCCACGTTGTACATTATAAATTCATCCAACTGTATATTTCAATTTTAAAAATAAGAAACTTTGACAAAAAACCAATTACTTTGGACCAAAAATTAAAAGACACTCCACATTCACAAGGTATAACAACACTACAAACCAGGCAAGAAACATGAGACTGATAAATTTCAACCTACCTTGAGCATTGAAATTGCCTAGGGATATATGAGAGGTGTGGTTACCTCTTGCAGGGGGTTAGGTTTTCTAAGGAAAATTCTTTGTGACTAATGTCTTGTCAGTGTTGTTAAGGCGTCTTATTATTTCAAATATTATTATTCCAGCCATTCCATATTGGGCATGACCATCTTCTTCTTGGATCTGACTCTTTTGGAATTTTGTGGAAACCTATTGTTATTGCTACCTTCCTGGGAATTTCTACACTTGCCATTTTCCTCTGGAGAACTATCCTTGCTGTGAGTATATACACCTATCATATAGGTATAGTTATAAATATGAAAATAAAATTTAAGTCACTGGATCTTTTATTTGCATTTATTGATATATGTTTTCCTTGTAGCACTGACTTCGGGCATCCCACAAATATTAGTCTTTCCTATTTTATTGTCATTTAGATAGAAATATTTTTTAATTTCTGTTGAGACAAATGTTTTGACCCACGTGTTCTTTAGAAATATGTTGTTAAACCTCCAAATATCTTGTAGTTTTCCATCTATCTTTGTGTTGTTGATCTTAAATCAACATTATAGTGCAGAGCAAACTTTCTATGATTACTATTCCTTTACATTCATGAAGGTGTGCTTCATCACCCTGAATGTGAATGTTTGATGTGAGATGGAGGAGAATGTGACTTCTGCTGTTTCAGGGTGAAGTGTTTTATAAATATCAAAAGATCCAGTTGACTGATGGTGCTATTCAGTTCAACTATATAATTATTGATTTTCTGCTTGCAGAATCTATCAATGACTGATAGAGGGGTATTGACGTTTCTAGCTATTGTAATGGATTCACCTATTTATCCTTACAGTTCTCTCAGTTTTTGTCTTGTGCATTTTGATGCTCTCTTGTTAGGTGTATACACCCTAAGGATTGTTAAGTGTTCTTGAATAACTGAGCACTCCATTATTAATTTAATGGCCCTTTTGATTCCTGATGTTTCCTTGCTCTCTAATGTGTTTGGGTGAAATTAAAATACCTACTTCAGTTTTCTTTTGATCAGTATTGTATCTTTTTCTCCATCTCTTTGCTACTTATGTGTCTTTTTTTGTAGGCATGATATTGTTGGGTTTTGGTTTGTTATCCACTCTTTCAGTTACTGTCTTTGAAATGGTGTATTTAGACCATTTATGTTTAAAGTGATGATTGGTATGTTTGCATGAGTATCTCCCATATGTGTGAGTTTTCTTTTTTGTTGTCCTTGTTTTCTTTTTTCTTCCATTTTTGTTTTACATTTTCGGGTTGTAGTTGAGAATTCAGTAAAACTGTATTTCTTCTGTTCTCTCAGTATGTCAGTTATCCTTATTAAACTTTTAAAAAAATTCTTTTATTCTTTTTAGATATTGTCCTCAAATTTGAAATAGACATTTAAAATTAACCCAGGTCCTCTTTTAAATAGCACTGTACCACTTCCAAAGGAAATGTAAGCATCTTCTAACAGATGATTTTAAATGCCCCTTTATAACCTTACCCTTATTTATTTATCTATAAGCTATAATTGCCAAATGTGTTTTTGCTATTATTCTTTTTTTTGCAATTATTGATGTGACCATACTTTTTTATCTAATGCTCTTCCTTTCATTGTGTAGATCCAAGTTGCTGACCAATAAAACTTTTCTTCTCTCTGAATCCCCTTTTTTAATAACATTTCAAGCCAGATCTATCAGAGAACATATTCTTTCAATTTATGTTTGTCTGAGAAATTCTTTATTTCTCCTTCACTTTAGAAGGATACTTTTTCTGGCTACAAAATTCAAGGTTATTTATTTTCCTTTAACGTATTTTATTTCACATTGTTTTTGATTGCATGGATTCTGGAGAGAAGTCTGATGAAATTCTTACCCTTGTTACTAAGTTAAGAAGTTTTTAATTTCCTATCAAGTTTCTTCTCAAGATTTCTTTTTTGATTTTTTTAGTTTGAATATTATCTGTCAAGATGAAAGAGTTTTTTAAAATCTGCCTCTACATTCCTGTGATCTGTGGTTTGGTGTCAATGACTTACCATTCTTTTACCCATGCTTCATCATAAATCTGATGTTCTTGCATCAATTTTAGCAGAATTCATGTTGATCTAATAGAGGCTGTTTTTGCTCTGATGTCTTATCCCGAGTGCCTTAAACTACATCCTGGTCAATCATGTTATAAGTTAGTATGAGTTCATTTTGGTATAAAAAATTTTGATATTTATGCATAATATTTTTCATAACAAGCATTTTCCATGAAATTTTTGTAGAGCCCTCATACTCTACAAGAGAATACTGTAAGATATAAAAAATTTCCCTTAACAAGAAAATCTAAATATTAAGTAATTGTGTGCCTATTGCTTGTTTACTTTCTCATGCCTGGGGCAAGAGTGACTTGGGGAAGGGAAGCTCAGTATATGATGAGCTAGAGATAAGGAAAAGGAACAACCATGATTTCCTGTTTCCCTTTCTTGTATGTGTTTTTGATATTGTAGTGGTATTTCTTATTTCTTGGCAAGATTTTTGGGCTGGCTTCAGCATCTGATTACCATTTATTACTTTCTAGTGGGGAAAAATGTTTTAAGTGCCAAAAATTGCGTCTTTACATGGTATTTGAAAGAGAGTCCTGCCTGGATTTTATTCAGCTGTATTTCTGTGATGCTTTGCGTTTGGGATGTTTTTTTTTCTTTTTTCCTTTTCTCCAAGTGTTACCTTTTCTTTCTGTTGTTGCATGTGCATTTTCTCTAGCCATCTTCAAGTTCATTGTGACTTAAAAAAAACACATATTTTAGTGGTCTGGAAAAGACATAGAATCTGATTTGTCAGAATTGCTTATTAATTCACCAAACATCCAATTCTGTTTAAGCTGTCTAAGGTATTAGCTGATGAGTTTGAAAATAATATATTAGTGAAAAAAAAATTTCTTTTACCTTTTTTGTTGACTTAAAAACTTTTAAAACTCCTAGGCCAGGCACAGTGGCTCACACCTGTAATCCCAACACTTTGAGAGACAGAGGTGAGAGGATCTCCTGAGCCCAGGGATTCAAGACCAGCCTGGGCAACTTGGCGAGACCTCGTCTCTACAATAAATAAAAAAAATTAGCTGGCATGGTGATGTGTGCCTGTAGTTCCAGCTACTTGGAAGGCTGAGGGGGAAGAATTGCCTGAGCACAGCATGTCGAGGCTGTGGTGGCCATGAGCATGCCACTGCACTCACTCCAGTCTGGGCAACAGATTAAAACTCCAATAAAAAATTTAAAAAGCTTTAAAACCCCCAGTTCTGGGCTTTATTATAAATACTGGGCAACACAGGAAAAAAATTAGGTAAAAATGAGTATAATATGAAAATGCTTGCCATTTACATTGCAAAAATTATAGGTTGGCATTTGTTTAATACAATGTAAATAGATCTTTGGTCAGAGGTAAACTATTTATCTTTGTGCTTTCTAAGAGAAGTGGGCTATGAAGTATTATCATTAAAAGAAGAAATTCTCTGTAATATAATTTATTTGTAATTTCTTGTAGGGTGGAAGGAAAGCTTCCTCTTTCCTTTCTGAAGTTTCATTATTGAAATTAACTAACAATAAACAGATTAATAGGAAAATAAACACAGACAAATGTATTAATATGCATAAACAGGGAAGAGACATAAATAATGAGACTCTAATAAGGGCCAAAAGTTGCAGCGTAAATAGCACCCTCCTCTTACAGGAGAAGGGAGATGAAGATGTGGGCAATGTAGAAGAGCAGGAAATGATTTTAAAAGGACATGAATGAGCTCATAGAAAAACAATTGACCTGAGATAAGATTCCTCAGAGCTCTAAAGGAGGCAACAAATTGCCGGAAGTTGAGATACAGCACTGCACTGTGAACAAAGGTTGTCTTATGCAGACAAAGTTTCCTTCTCAATCTTTTGGAATTTTCCTCAGAGAAATTTTTAAAAAAGTCTATCTGGGCATGGGTGCCAACTTTCAATTTTTTCTCTTCTCCAGTGGTTAACCTTTCCTGGTTATTTCATGGGATTCCTAGGAAGGGAATTTTAAAACAATTTTAATTTTTCTGGAGGATTTTCTTTTAATCGATAATAAAACTTCAAGAAAGTCCTTCTATGTGATTCCAGAAAGAAAGAATCAGAGATACAGAAGGCAGGGAAGGGCCAGAAAGAGACCTTGATTCTGAGGCTTACTTCTGAGGCCTTATAATTACTGTTCATTCGGAGCACTCAACATGCCAAAATGCCATGCCTTGCATATGGTTTCCTGACACCCAACACCATGAATCCAAGAAGTTGAATTAAATGGTTATTACAATTTCATTGGATTAAGATTTTGATTATTTTTATCAGAAACTGTAACCATTTCCTAATATGCATTGACATAAAATATAAATTTGTTTCTTCATTTTCTAGATAGAGCCTCCAACATATCAAGGTAAGATTTTTAGGCTTCTACTTCTTTGCAATATTTTGTCACTACTGGTATTTCATGTGTATTCTACTTCAGCAAGGATACGTACAGTTTCTTCAGATGTCTGGTTGACTGCTGACTTCCATAAAATTTTACTCTTCTTGTGGTGAAATCTAAGTGAAATTGTGGAGGGATTTACTATTTATTGAGACAAGAGATGAGGAGGAGGAAAATATCATAGGAGTAGGGAAAGAGTATGCGTTAATCTTGCACAAAATGTTGACCTATCAATAAACTTACTGAGCCTATTAAGAAACATAAGGCTTAGAGAAGAGCCCAGATATAAAATATATATAAAGAGTCCAGACAAATATATGTCATTCTAGCAGTTTATAACATGTATTATGAGTGTTAAGTTATGAGAGCCATTAATATTGGTGGAGAATGAAGGAAACAAGGTTGCTGTAAATTGTGAGGAATGTATTCTGTGCATTCTTCCTAGACTGTGACAATTAAGATATATACTCTGTTGAGAGGCAGAGTGGCTGTCTGGCACATAGTAAGCTCTCAACTGCTAGGGTTTGTTACCATGAATGCAGCATTGATGATGTTGAGAACAGTGAACCCTGGGCTGCAGAGCTCTTGCAATGGACAAATAGAAGATAAGATTGGGGTCAGATGGGAGAATTAAGTACCTGTCAAAAGGTTCTAGAGTTGTGGGCTAAGTTCTAGGTGTTTGCATGTGTGACTCACCTATAGGATGAGTGCTTTATGGATGTTATTCACCTTTATGATGGGTAGTAACAGTCTCCTCTTGGAGATGAAAAGGTTTGTCTTAGAGGGAGTGTATGTTATCCAGATCATTGAGAGACCAAGTGGTAACTCCATGATTGTACCCAAGTGTGTTTGATTTCATAAAGCTTATCACAAGAGCCACTATCATCTCTCAAGAAGGACAGCCTGATGGGTAGCACAAAGTCACTGGAAGGCTTTCAGTAGGCAATGAAGAGTGACTGAAAGTAATCAAACTTGTCCAAATAAGCAACTCTTTGATGGGAACTATTTATTTGCTCTGGTAACTGGAGAACAGAAGTATTGTAAATAGGATGCTTGCTTTTTCTATCATTTGTTTTGTCACTGATTATGAAAAAACTAAAGTCATGACATTTTCTAAGAAGAATAGAGTTTATTGATGGGAGATAAATTAGGTAAAGATAAAGTGGTTCTCATTATTTGAAAAAAATTTAAATGGGAGCTTTACTGAAACAGGGTTCTTATATTTAACTTTGTCTTATTGTATTTAAATGCAACTAACTAAAACTTGCTATCTTCAGGCACAAAACTAAAGCTAAAAACTTATTTTTATGTTTATAGTTTTAGATAATGTTTGACTCTACTAATATAATGGATAAATATAATTTTCTTGTGTTTTTGTAAGCTTAGAGATAGTTTTAATATCATTTTAGTAAACTTACAGCAAATTGCTGAGAAGATCAATAAACTCGTGAAGAAAAATACAGAACTAGCGGAAGAAATATCCATTTGGGAACAGAAGGTATCATGGTCCTTTCCATTTATATTTTCACATAGTTTCCCTTTAAATTACTTGCACCCTCAGTTCAGCTACCTCTTCTTTGATGTAGTATCCTGTTTAATATGGTTCTATAAGCTGTCCACATTCAAAGTAAACTCCATATATGTAACATAGTACTTTCCTTCTTTGGATAAGGAGTCACACCCTTTATGACAGGTTTTTGCACCACTATAATTAATATTTTTGAATTCTGATTCTTTTATTACATACTTACATAAATTAATCCATGAAAGAAACATTTTCACGGAAGTAACAGGCAAAATAAGATTCTCTTTGATGAAGCAATTAATATAAAGCAAAACACTTGGTTTTGCTGGATCACATTTCAAAAGTATTAGTAAAATAATAATTCCTTTTTTGTTTCAGTAGCTTTGGGGGTGCAAATAGTTTTTGGTTATATGAATGCATTGTATAGTGGTACAGAAGTCTGGGCTTTAAGTATACCCACCACCCCCATCTGTGCGATTGTACCCGATAGGTGATAATTCATCCTTCCACCCTCCACCTCCTGAGACTCCAACATCCATTATAAGCATTTTATATGCTTTTGCAGACCTTGTGTTTATCTCCTATGTGTAAGTGAGAATATGCAGAGTTTGCTTTTCTGTTCTGCATTATTTCACATAGGATGATGTTCTCCAATTCCATCCAAGTTGCTGCAAAAGATACAGTTTCATTCTTTTTTTGGCTGAATAACATTCCATGGTATACCACATGTTCATTATCCACTGATTAGCTGATGGGCATTTAGGTTAGTTCCACATCTTTGCAATTGTGAATTGTCTGTGATAAACATCCCAGTGCAGGTGTCTTTTAAATAACAACTTCTGTTTCTTTTGGTAGATACTAAGTAGTGGGATTGTTGGATCAAACGTAGATCTACTTTTAGTTCTTTGAGAAATCTTCATACAGGTTGCACTAGTCATCCATTCCATTGTCTTCTAAACAGGAAGATAGTGGATGATGCCACCAAATATTCGTGCTTCAAGATGGTTCTTTGTTCCTCATTTCTTTATGTGCTTGACTTTTGCTCTAGCCCCAGAATGAATGGTCTACTTCCCCATAAAATATAATGGTATCAAGCTTTTGAAATCACTCACTGTGAGATGTGTATATGTTTTGTTTAATCATTTTACCATATCACCCAGTGCTTCTATTGAATTGTTTCTATCGTATGTGCAGATATTGGATAGAAAAATATCCACAGAGAAGTCGAAAATTATTTTGACGAACTCCTCAGGAATTTTGGAGGTAAGCCATTTATATTCACTGCAGGATTTTCATTGTATGTGTTAGCTTTGATGAGGAACAAATAATTCATGTCTTAGATTAAAATCATATGATAACTATATAGACTTGTTGCTCATGGGAATTAAGTCATTAGTGAGAATGTTTCATGTTAGGATCAAATTCGCCTTAAGGAAGCTGGTGTGAAGGAAGGGAAAGTGGGCTCTGAGGATGAGGAAGGACTGAAGGAAAGTGATGCACCGAATATCAAGATAAAGCAGGTGACAAAACATTACTCTCATAGATTTTATAACTCAAAAGTTGAATGTAATGACTTTATTTTCAAGTTCTATAAAAATTTTCTCTGTGGTAAAATGTTCATACCATGATACCTCACTTAACCTTGTTTAAGTTGAGAGTTCAGTAGTGTTTAGTATATTCACATGTTTCATGTTAGGATCAAATTTGCCTTAGGAAGCTGGTGTGAAGGAAAGGAAAGTGGACTTTGAAAATGAGGAAGGACTGAAGGACAATGCTTCACCGAATATCAAGATAAAGCAGGTAACAAAACATTATCTCATAGATTTTAGAAATCAAAAGTTGAATGCAATAACTTTATTTTAAAGTTCCATAAAATTTTCTCTGTGGTAAAATGTTCATAACATGATACCTCACTTAACCTTGTTCAAATTTAGAGTTCAGCAGTGTTTATATATTGACAATGATGTGCAATCATTATTTCTTAAATGTTTTTTCTCAAATCTGTCTTAAAGTCTGGAGATGTAGAGAATAGTTTTGAACATCCAAACTGCAAATCCTTGAAGTCCAAAAACTGTATTCCAGAAGGTAGGCTGTATGTGGGAAATCCCCATAGCATGGAAATGAGTTTGCTCTGGGGAGGGAGAAAAGGGTTTCCAGCCTTCAAGATTCTCATCTTCTCTTCTCGCCGTAACCAAGCTCTCACTTCCCATATCCACACACAAAATAAGTTGTTTTATCTGTTCCAGAAATGAAAAGCACGGAAGACAACGGTGATCTATTGAGCTCTATGGATGCAGTAAAGGGAGTGAAATTCAAAATGCTGAAAATGAGAGTTAGCAGTCTCAATAAAATCTGTGGACAAATAAAGATGGTGGACGAGTACGTATGCTGTTCATATGTTCTATGATACAAATACTGTTGCATGACTGCACATCAACCAATGAAGACAATTGTAATTTCCTCTAAAATCATTTCTGCTATATTTGTCGCTCATTAAGTTGGTAAAAAGTTGTGCTTGCCGTTCATGCCTTGATTTCTGTGACTGGCATGGTTTCTTTAGCTTCATATATTTGTGCTTGCTAATTACTCGGGGGAACATGAGTTATTGGTACCAGCACCATCAAGTTCAATATCTGGATCACCTCTGGATCCATTTTCATAGTCTTTTAGATTTTGATTCTATCACTTTGTATTATCTTCCCATTTGTCCTGTTATTTTTATTAAATACAAGACACTGGGTAAAAAATAGAGAAGATTTGAGATCCAGCATGTTATTTTGCTGCAGAAAACATGAGAGTGTACTCTGGCAGTCCCTAATGATTTCAGCATTTGAAATCACTCATTGCAAGCTCAGTCCCTACAAAGGCCAGTGCATTTTCTGTCCACCTTTATTCTTGGTGTGTAAGTCTTCTGGGTCACATACAAAACCAGTAGTCTACACTAGGGAAAACATCTTTATCGGATCATAAACTCCATTTATTTTCCTCTAAAGCACTGCATGTGTGTGAAATCAGCTCAGCTTGTTTACATTGCAGTACTCTCTTCGGGAATTCAGTGATGAAAGTAACAGAGGTTGGCCCCAACTCTAGGCTGACCTTAGTCCTGGGTATTTTTCTTTTCCACCTCAGTCTCATATTTCTTTACTGCCGTGATAGCAATTTGATGCATTCAGTCATGAGTTTTATATACTGTTCAGTGTTTCTGATTATTCTCTAGGGAGATCAGGGTCTTCAGATGCACTCATTCACTCACAGAAGCAGAATCTACCTTAGCTTCCCTCAAGACTCAGGTTTTGTGCCACTTTTTTGTAATGCACAATAGCTTTAGCTAACTTTTTCACGGCATTTTTAGGATGAGTACAGACACAGTTCTCCATTTTTTTCTTTTTTATGGCTGAATAGTATTCCATTTTGTGTGTGTGTGTGTGTGTGTGTGTGTGTGTGTGTGTGTGTATCACATTTTTTCATTATCCATTGATCAGCTGATGGGCATTTAGGTTGATTTCACATCTTTGCAATTGTGAATTGGGCTGTGATAAACATACAAATGAAGATGGCTTTTTTGTATTATGACCTCTTTTGGGGGGATAGATACCAAGTAATGAAATCAATCTATTGAATGGTAAATAAACTTCTAGTTTTTTGAGAATTCTCCATGCTGATTTCCACAGAGGTTGTACTAATTTACATTCCCACCAATAGTATACAAATGTTGCCTTTTCACAGTATTTGTGCCATCTGTTGTTTTCAGATTTTTTTTTTTTTGAGAATGGCCATTCCGATTGGTATAAGGTGGTATCTCATTGTGGTATTAACTTACATTTCCTTGACAGTTTTTCTTCTTTGAAAAACTTGAAAAAATTTAGCTAAGCCTGTTGTGCATTATGAAGAAATGGCACAAAGCCTGAACCTTGAGGGAAGCTAAGGTCGAGTTCTGCTTCTGTGTGTAGATGAGTGCATCTGAAGACCCTGATCTCCCTGGAGAATAATCAGAAACACTGGACAGTATATAAAACTCATGACTGAATGCATCAGATTGCTATCATGGCAGTAAAGAAACATGAGGCCAGTGGAAAAGAAAAATACCCAGGACTAAGGTCAGCCTGTAGTTGGGGCCAACTTCTACTAGTTTCATCACTGAATTCACAAAGAAACTACGGAGATGCAAACAAACTGAGCTGATTTCACAAACATACAGTGCTTTAGAGGAAAATCAATGGAGTTTACGATCTGATAAAGAAGTTTTCCCTAATGTAGACTACTGGTTTTGTATGTAACCTAGAAGACTTACACACTAAGAATAAAGAAAATGCACTGGCCTTTGTATTGATTGAGGCTGCGATGAGAGATTTCAAAAGTTGAATGGATTAACGGGACTGCCAGAGTAAACTCCCATGTTTTCTGCAGCAAAAAAACGTTATACTAAACCTTGATTTTTCTCTATTTCTTACCCAGTGTCTTCCATGAAATAAAAATAAAAATTCAAGATCTTTTTGCCATGAATCTTCCTTTTCCCTTCTTCTCTTTTTCTCACTAATAACTTTGTTTTTAAACTTTAAAAAAATTTCATTTTTGATATTGAGCACTTTTACATATGTTTGTTGGCCATTTGATATCTTTTTTTCATTTAATGTTATTTTATTATAGAGATTCAGGGCACAAGTAAGGATTAACTACACAAGTGGGCTGTATTCAGGTGAAGTTTGGGCCTCCAACTTGTCCTCACTCCCCCTGGTATAAGACCAGGTACCCCTTGCATGTTATATGCCCCCTCCCGAAGTGCCCAGAGACTGCCAATCCCTCCCTTGTGCTTATGTGATTAATGTTCAGGTTCCACTTATGAGTGAGAACATGCAGTATTCAGTTCTTTGTTTCTGTGATAGATCACTAAGTATGATAGTATTCAATTCCATCCAATTTGCTGCAGAGTCCATTATCTTGTTCTTCTTTATGGTTGCATAATATCCCATCATGTATAGGTACCACATTTTCTTTATCAAGTCCACTTTCAAAGGGCACTAGGGTTAGTTCAATATATTTGCTCTTGTGAATAGTGTGGGAATAAACATGTATGTGCAGGTATCTTTTTGGTAGAACAATTTATGTTCCTCTGGGTATATTCCCAGGAGAGTGATTGCTGGAGCATATGGAAAGTCATTTTTAGTTCTTTTAGAAATTTCCAAACTGCTTTTCATGAGATGGAACAAGCATACACTCCCACCAACAGTGTAGAAGTTTTCCGTTTTCTCCTCACCCATGCCAGCGTCTGTTGTTTTTTTATTTATTAATGATGGCCATCCTTACTGCAGTTAAGTGGTATCTCATTGCAGTTTTAATTTGCATTTCTTTGGTGATTCATGAACGAGAGCACTTTTTCATGTATCTATTGGCTGCTTGTATGTCATCTTTTGAGAAGAGTCTGTTTATGTCCTTTGTCCACTTTTTAGTGGGGGGTGTCTTTTTCTCTTCACTTTGTGTTCCTTGTAGATACTGAATGCTGGGCCTTTGTTAGATGCATATCATATCATCTGCAAAGAGGGATGGTTTAACTTCCTCTTATTCTATAATTTGCAAATATTTTTTCCCATTCTGTGGATTATCTCTTTACTCTCTTGATGGTTTCTTTTGCTGTGCAAAAGCATTTCCATTTGATGTGGACCCACTTGTCTAACCTAGCTTTCATGGCATTCACTTTTGGAAGCTTCATCAAGAATTGGTGCCTACTCCAATGTGCATAAGGATGTTTCCTACATTTCCTTCTGGGATTCTTATACTTTGAGGTTTTAAATTTAGGTTTTTGAACCATTTAGATTTGATTTTTATATATGGTGACAGGTAGGAGTCCAGTTTCATTCTTCTGCATGTGGTCAGTCAGTTTTCCCAGCACCATTCACTAAATATGACCGCCTTTCCCCGTTGGTTGTTACTTATGACTTTGTCAAAGATGAGTTGATTGAGAGACTGATTTTTTGCTTTCAAAATCTCTGTCCTGGTACATTGGTCTATTGCCTATTCTTGTACTAATACCAGGCTGTTTTGTTACTGTGGACTTGTAGTAAAGTTTAAAGTCTAGAAGGGTGATACCTCCAGTTTTATTCTTTCTGCTGATGAATATTTTGGCTTTCTGTGCTATTTTTTGTTTCCACATGAATTTCTGTATTGCCATTTCCTGCTCTGAGAAAAATAATGTTGGTAATTTGTTGGGAATTGCCTTGAATCTGTAGATTGCCTTGGGTAGGATGGAATCTTGGCAATATTGATTCTTGTGATCCATGAACATGGACTGTTTTCCCATTTATCGGTGTCATTCATGATTTCTTTGAGCAATGTTTTGTAGTTCTCATTGTAAAGATCTTTCACTTTAGGTGGATGCCAAAATATTTCCTTTTTTTGTGGCTATTGTGAATGGGATTGTGCTTTTATTTGGTTCTCTGCCTGCTTATTGCTGGTGTATAGAAATGCAACTGTTTTTTGAATATTGATTTTGTACCCCAAGACTTTACCAAATTTGATTATCAGTGCAAGAAGGTTTTTGACTGACTCACTAGGGTTTTCAAGATATGGAATCATATCATCTGCAAAGAGGGATGGCTTAACTTCCTCTTTTCCTATTTGGAGACACCTGATTTCCTTATCTTTCATGATTGCTCTGGCTAGGACTTTCGCACTATGCTGAACAAGAGGGGTGAGAGTGGGCATCCTTGTCTTGTTCCCGTTCTTAGAGGGAATGCTTCCAACTTCTACCCATTAAGCAAAATGTCGACTGCAGGTTTATCATGGATGGCTCTTACTGTTTTGAGGAATGTTCCTTCTAAGCCTAGGGTTTCAAGGGTTTTCATCAATAAGGGATACTGGATTTTGTTGAATGCTTTCTCTGTGTCTGATGATATAATCGTGCAGTTCTTGGTTGATGTGCTGCCTTAAGTTTATAGTCTTGTGAATGTTGAATCTTCAGCCCTGAATCTTACGAATGAAGCCCACTGGTTTAGGTAGATGATCCTTGAGATGTGTTGTTGGATACGATTTGCTGAATCTTGTTTAGAATTTTTGCATCTGTGTTCATCAAGGCAATTGGCCTGTATTCGCTTTCCTTATTGGATGTTTGCCAAGTTTGAGTGTCAGTGATGTTGGCTTCATAAAATGAGTAAGGGAGAATATTGGATGTGTATATAAATTCCACAGTCACCTGTGGGAATAGAAAATCAGGGGACTCATGAAGCTTATCTAGTTCCCCAATGGTGTGATGAGCTCTTTTTCACCCCTCCCCTACTTTTTCTCTGGGTTAAAGCATTTAGTCTTTAAGCCATTAGGAGGCACCTGTGGATGAGAACTGTTTGCAACTGACACAGGTGGTTATATGCAATAGCCCTGTGTTGAGCAGTTGAAGGAGCTTCCAGTAAAATGCACTGAGGTCAGTGCTGAGGGTCGGGACAGGAGCCACCTCAACTCAGCTACTAGACTAACAGAAAAGCAGTCCACTTATCATTTATGCTCCTGTCCTGCTGTTCCAAATCTTCAGATTAGACATGTGCCTCTGTCCAACTGCAGGAATGTTGACAATCCTTGTATGGATAAATGGGATTCCATCCCCTGTGCTAGCCTGAGTCTGAATATCCCACCTTCTGTTGGGTAACAGTCACCTCAAAATGCTGCAAAAAAATGTATCAACAGGAGCATTCACTCTGAGCTCCCACAATACAAAAAATGTCTGCAGTGGTGGGCTCCCTGCTTCTCTTTGTATTCTCAATGCCTCACGACACTCCCACAGCATTAGGTCACTACAGAAGGCATTTGAGGTACAATTCCCTGTTTGGTCACAAACAAATGCATAACCATTCTCTTTTAAGTTTGTGTGTGTGTTGTGTGAGTCCTTTTTTCCCAGAGTTATTGAAAGTTTACATTTTCTCCATATAAGATAGGTATCTAGTGAGAGCCTTTAAATCAGGATCATGAATCTGAGGGCAACACAGCAAATCTACCTTTATAGGCTTTTGCCCTTTTCTATCTCCTCTCCACTGTCTATGAATTCTCCTTCTTAAAGTAGATGAACACTGAGGTTGATGATTTTCCCACTGAAATCTGTTTCCAGGAGATAGACCCCTGACTAGGGAGGCATACAACTTTTATTTACTTAGTAGTTTTGGACAGCAGTAAGATTTGATTTTTCTTCAACAATATCTTTAAAGTAAATAGCAATAGTTCCACTCCTTAATCAAGGCCCATCCAGGAGTGACTTGCAGGGTTAACATCATGTCCTAGAAGGATCTCTGTAATGCTGACCAGGGTCCTGGTTAAAGCCTTTTACTGAGAACCAGGTTTATGCATGGGAGGAGTCATAAAAGTAATGATCCCCTGCTCTGTCTTCATGGATTTAGTTGTTATAAATTGGTCAGGTTTGGTTTCTCCCAATGAAATAATAAATGAGCTTTCACTGTGTCAAGGACAAGAGTGACCCAGAATATATAGTGTATCACATAAGTGCTTTTTACAATTTCTTGGTTTATTTACTAATGAATAGATATATAGAACTAGGACAAGAGCTCATATTTGCAAAGGACTTGCCAGCCGGCCAGAGTTTAATATTTCCTTGTCCTTCAATGGGGTTGGGGAGAGGCTCTATTTCCACCTCTGATGTAATTGTTAGACTGTACATTGATGGGAAAGTTGGGAGGGGACCTTTGAATCATGACATTCAGATGCTGGGAGAGAAAAAAGGCAGGGTTCCACACAGGCTACTGGATTATGTGTACTTCTTTCCCATCTCAGGAAGCTGAAAATGAAAGAAGAGGAGCAGGCAGAAATAGACAGGCAGCTGCTAGAGGCAGAGAAAAACTTGAACTTGACTGAAGAAGAAATCCAGACCTACAAGTGAGTTCAAAGACTGAACACAAGCCTCTCAGGAAACTCCTGTTTGATTTATTATTAACCTTTGTACAATGTCTAGACCCAATGAACACAGATATATAGACAAATGATCAGAACACATACACACACACACATATATATATACAGAGAATTCACACAAAAATAAGCAAAGTAACTTAGGATTTACCAGTGACAGAAAAAGCTAAGTCATTAAGCATTTCCTGATTCCCAATTCTGGCCAGGCTGTGTGGGCACTGCAGTTAACACAAACCTTTCTAGGGATGGTGAAAATTGTCAGTTTCCTTAGGAAAGCATTTTGGTGTAGGATGAATCACATCTATAAAAAGGATTGTGCCACCTTGTAAGCTCAGTTGTCCCTGCCCCCATGAAATAGGGTAAGGATATCAGTACAAGGGCACTAGAGCTTTATGAACTCAATGGAAGGTCAACTAGGGAAATACTGAGAAGGGGGTCAGGAAATTATGTCAACTCAGAACACAGCAGACATTGAACAATGGACAAAAAATACAACAACAGTTTGATTCTTCTATACTTTTGTAATCATGCAAAATATATTCTATACGGATCAATTGTGTAAGGGTACAGTTGTATGGACAATGGGAACATAGAAGATTAAAGTCATACTCAATATTATGCTTTATCTGAAGAAAGTAATTTTAAACTATAGAAAACACATTCAAGAAATGAAAGAGCAGCAGCAGAAGGAGGGGCAAATCCTCAGACACCAGGTAAGGAGCATCTGCCCGTCAGTTGCAGAATCCTTCAGTGCCTGGTACCGATGATTTAACAGTTCTTAGACTACCTAATGGATGGTTTCTGATGTGTTGGCTTTTTCAGATCACCCTTTGTAGAATGATGACTCAAAACTACTGGGTAAGGTACTTTTTTGTTTTGTTTTGTTTTTGCTTTCTTTACTTTTGTGCATTGTCTTTACGTCTGAACAAAATGTGTTTTTCTTTCACAGCTCAGTACTTGTGTTTTAGAGAAGGAGATGAAGAAGCAGATCAGGGAGGTCACTGACTTGAAGCATGGGTATGTGACTATAAAGGACATTTTAAAGGGTATTTCTGGTGTTTTAAGATGAAGCATTGAGTCTGGTAAAGAACTTGGTGTTCTATTTGTATTCAACTCCATTTCTTCTCTGTCTCCAAGACTGGAAGAAATGCAAAAACAGAGGCTACAAGAGGCACACGAGATGCCAAGAAGCCCAGACACACCGAAGGCTCCAAGCAGAGGTAGGAGCTTGCTGCAAAGGCAGCAGCTTGGCTTCCACTGTGCAGCCCACACACTCTGTTTCTTGCTTCCGGGGGTGATGGTTATGTTTCCTGGAAACAGTACCAAGCACTGCCTAAAAGACTGGTTGTGTCACAGGGTGGCACTGTCTAAAGGATGGGTTGTAGCTGGTTGTTTTCCTCTGGTGTCCCAGCCAGATGGGTCTTGGGCCAGTTCTCCGTGCATGGTGGCTCTCAAGCTCCTCTACTGACTGTGGACATCCCCGACCCCACCCCCACCTTTGGTTACTCCTAGCTGAAGAGATGGGCCTAGAAGTGAAATAGGTCACCTCCCCTTCCCACCTTCTATCAGTGTTGATTCTTTATTTTTCTTTTATTTGAGAAAAGTAACACCAACAACAATTATTTCTTGATGATAGAGGACATCTTACTATGTCTTCAGGGACTGATGTTGTACTATGAGACCTGCTTTAAAACAGTAGACATTTATTCTCAGTTTTATTTGGAACTTCCTTTATTTATTTATATATTTTTTTAATTTTGAGCTATAGAACTCCACTAGCAAATTAAATTTATATATAATTTTATTCTCCTAACATTATGTTAGTAACCCTAAAACACTATAGTTAATGCCTGAAGTGCTTTCTTTTTCTCATTACTATAATATTAGCCTGTTTAAGTACATTTCTGTTTGTAAATATTATACTACATGGCCTGATATAAAAGGTAGATTAAATATAGATCAAGAGGTTTTTTTAATGCCCCTATGGCTTGAAGAAAGGAGCAGTTCTGTTCAAGTCAGGGTTTCTTGTTCTTCCCACTTAAGGTTTTTCTTATTTTAATTTGTTAGTCTATGCTAAAATTCTAAGTTTTCTGACATACTGGAAATCCCCTGACTTAGAGTTGATTTACAGCTGGTTTTAGTCCTGATCTATCCATGGTTGGGTGATTGGTTAAAAAAAAAACACCTGGACCAGGGATCTGAGGTATCTCCCTCAAGAATAGAGACTCAGTGGTCATCTGAAGCATCTGGGAAACCCTGCGCTTCTGATAAGGGACCCAAGTGTGGCAAAGAGAGTGAGGTGGTGGGGAAGACATGGAGGGTTTCTTATCCTGCACAGAACATACAAGTCATAGTGAGCCCCGATCTCTTCTTGGACCTTCAGCAGACTCAGATACCTCATTCAATGCCAGCGAAGAACAGCAGCGGGATCCCAACTGAGAACACAGAGAACAAGGTAAATGCTGTGGTCATTTTCATTGTAAGGATTTCAGGAAACTTTTGTCTTTTCATAAAGCACCCTCTTCTGGCCTCATCTCTGGTTTGCATGTCTTGTGATATCTTTTCTGTGCCTTTACTTTTCAAAAAGCAAAATCTTCCCCAGGGGCCTCCAGGCTACAATATTCTCAGTTGAAGTGTTTTCAAAGACTGGAGGATTTGCACTGTCATGGTTCTGGAAATAATATGAGAAGATGCCACTTAACACCACCACTTTAGGCACCATTGACCAGTAGACTCTGACTGATCTTCCTTTGGTTTCGATATTCCTAGGATTCTCCTCAAAAGTAGTTTTATTTTCTAATGTTTTATTTTGTTTTGCTTTGGTTATTTTGTACCATTTCTGATTTAAATTGGGGGATTAACCTCTTTAGAACATTTTCTTTAACCTTCAGAAATAAAAAATGTGAAAACTCCTTCATCCAACATTATACTGTGTGTTTTGTGCAATTTTGAATGCCCTTTGACAAAGTACATTTTATCGTTTATCACTGTCCAATCGCTGTGGGTGACTGTGCTAGGCAGAAACTTCCTATGTAGTCCCCTTGTTAAAATATTCTGAATTGTCAGAGGTTAGATTCTTTTCACAGAAAATGTACACTGGAAGTGAGAAAGTAAGAAGTAAAGTTGCTAAATACCTGCAGTATCAAATCCCCTAGAAGGCCTTAAATGACAGTCACAGAAGTCAGTTCTCTTATGGCCTCTGTAGTAGTTACAGTCGGTGAGCCCTCTGATCATACTTAACAGGACTTCTACACCTGAAATCAAAACATGTTTTTAAAAAAATTCTGTTTTTTAAAATCTCCCCCATTTTCTAAGCGCAAATTTTTTTTTACGTAATTGTGCACTTAAATGTGGCATTGTCTGTAAGTTAAGATACATACTATACCCATGCCTAACAAACTTCTATAAGTAACATTGTTTCTGGCAGAAAACTGTTTTCTGAGTTCCCCTGCAGAACTCCAGGCCTCTGTGTTTCCCCAGAGATCTTTGTGCCCTTGTCAGCACTTCCTGAGAGAAGACTCTTTGTTAAGGGGGAAGAACAGAGAACCAGGGGGCTTGCCAGCAGAGGTGGGATTGGCTTCTGCTTGGTTTCTTGCAAGTTGTGTGACCCTAGGAGAATTGCTGCATTCCCTGGGAGCCTCTGTTCTCTTCGATTTAGAGCAAGACAGTCACACTCACCTTGCAGGGTTCTGAGTCTCAGAAGGAAGGCATGAAAGGCCTGTTTAGAGTTCTTCCAAGAGTAGGAGGGATTCGTGGCGGGGGGGGGCAGTGAACTTCTCATTCCTCTCATTCTCTGTGTTCTTAATATGCAAAGAAGGAGTATCTGTGATGGGATGAGGAAGGGATAATGGTGGGCCTGGACACAGATGCCCAAGTGTCTGGAATAACTTTGTAGTGAAAAGTCAGAATTTTCAGTTTAACAGATGTCTGTGGATCCTTGGCCATGTGCTCAGCTCTGTGAGGGATGAGACCCGTTCTTGACTTTAAGGGTTTCTGTAGGAGAAAGACACATGTATCCAAAGGCACAGAACTTATGATCACCTGTAATAGAACCACCAGCGATGGGCCCCAGGGTGCAAAACAATGAGAGAATTTCCTTGTATCAAAAGTGTATAGAAGAGAAAGAAGAAGTGTGGAGGTGTCACGTGAATTTTGTTGTACTCCCTTACTTGGAACTGGAAGACAGCTTCCAGAAAGTTCTGAGAAACAGAGGAAGCATGGGTGTGGAGGCCATATGAGGTCATTCTCTGCAGGAGACTGAGCTGGCACAGCATGGACAAGGGAGTTGTCCTCTTCAAGAGCTCCTGGTTGTTCTAAAGCCCTGAGTTCGTAATCAGTAGGAAAGATGACTACTCCCCTGAATGAGTCAAGGTTGTGAATCGGGATGAATGGATGCCCTGGAGGTCTGGGAAATTTAAATTAGTTCTATGAGGAGATTTTGTCCACCTGAGTTTATTACAGCCCAATGAAACTAACTGAGAAGATGGGTCTGGTTCAGTGGAGTCATGGCCTTGGCCTTCAGAATGAGCCTGACTTTGGCTAGGAACTGAAGGCCCGTCCTGAGCTGCCCTGATGGGTAGACGTTCAGCACATCCCCTGCACCCTCTAGATCTCACTCTAAACTCCCAGATTTGCATCTTCCAAATTTGTCATGCAATATCTTCACCTTTCCCTTGTCCCTGGGCTACCTCAGCTCCTGACACCAACTCTCTGAGGCCAGCTCAGAGCCTCCTATTTGTTATGGATCAGCCAGGGATTTTGATACATTTTGATTTTGAGGGCATTTTGAGCATAAAGAGATAAAGCACATAAAGAATGCATCTGAAAAATGGCGAGTACATGCTGGGAACTCACTTATCTACATGGAAGATCATCAAACATATTGTTGAAGTGTATTAAGTAAATCTTATTATGTACCACCTCAGGCCCAGGGATTTTCAATCCCTGTTTCAAATGATAATCCAAAGTTCCCATTTCTATGATTTAAATTCAGATTTTATAAGATAAAGACAGAAATGATAATTATAAGAATGTGTTCGTAGTTAAATTCCAAAGTCTATGAGTGAGATCTGGAGATGATTATTTTTAATGACATATAGACTTGCAGATACAGTCACACAAAGTATTTAAAATGAATGTATTCATCAGATATATAATAGAAGATAAAATATTCAGAGGAAAAAAATAAGTTCACATGAAAATAAAACAACACCTTTTTGTCTTTACAGCACAACCAGTTTGAAATTTGAAGAGGACCTTGAGCCATGATAACCATACTGTCTGTGGTTTTTATATAATATGAAAAGGTGTCATATGTCCTTTATGGCCTCAATATGTTTTTTGTCCGATGCTTTCTTCTGCCTACTTTACCTTTCTTAACGTTTCCCCTAATAAAATTTTGCATTCCTGCCTGTCTCTTGTCTGCTTCTTTGAGGACCAGCTGACAGTGTGATTCCTGCATGCTCAGTTCAAACACAGGCAGAAACCGGTGCAGAAGTAGGGTTTCTCTTTGTGTTGTCTTGACTGGGGGAGGGCATGAGGGGCCTTCTGGGTGATAGAAACATCCTTTATCAAGATATGGGTGGAAGCCATTCTGGTTCCTTCACAGGAAATATTCTTGGGTTGCCTTGTGACTGTCAATCACAGGAGTGCCTTTTGATCAGATAGACCGGTGTCTGTCTTCATTCATGAGGAATAAATGGCAGACAAGTAGTGGTGGTGAGGCCAGTGAGGAGGCCCTGCAGAGGCTCAGGCTCTGTCAGGGACCTTCTTATACCAAGCCCTCTGGCACCCAGTAGCACCAAGACCAGGCTGGCTCTGAGAGGAGCAGAGATTTCTCAATGAATCCTGTGAGTGTCACAATTCTGCAGTAATTTCTTTATATGACATCTTGGCAGAGGCAAGAATCTCCCTGATAGGGGTGGGGGGAAGCAGAGGACCTGGGCGCAGGGTGGGTCAGAGAAAGGGACAGGTAGATAGTGAAAATGAGAGAGAGAGGGAGAGAGAGTGAAGGAGAGAACCGGGACACACACACACACACACACACACACACACACACACACACACACACACACACACACACAGAATTAGAATGAAGAAGAGATGAGAAAAAACATGTATGGAAAGAAGAAAGGGAAAAACATAGAAGATATGCCAAAAAATACCAGTGACAGAGGAAGAGAGAGATTGATGGAGAGAGACTGATTGGGGCAGAGGGAGAGAAAAGAAATAGAAGAGACAAATGAAGACAGATCGACAGTGAGATACATGAGAGTCAGAGGGAGGGAGACATCCAGAAAGCTGCACAGAGATGCAGAGACATACAGAGAGAAAGAAAAGGAGAGCAAAGGAGGCAAGAATTAGAGATGGAGAGGACTGAATAACAGGAAGAGGACCCTGGAGAGAATAAACACAGAAACGAGGGAGTAGAGAAAAGGAAAAAAACAGGGTCAGAGAAAGAGAAAAGATATATAGAGAGAGGGAAATGGGAGAGGGGGAAAAGAGCAGCAGAGAAAGAGGGAACAACGAGCAAAGGCGGATGTCTACAGCGGGTGGAGGGGGCAGATGGCTCAAGTCAAGGGCACAGAAAAGGCCGGAAATCCTGGGCATCAGGACTGGGAGGGGTCCTTGTGCTCCAAGTTTATGACTTCCTAGGGGTGCAGCGTCAGGGGAGCCCGCCAAACTTGGAAATAGGCCCCCTTTTAGGGCAGGGTTGCTGGATGCAACTCTGGGTCTGTCACTAATGGATGACCTGCAGTAGAGAGGGCTGCCCTGGGTCAGGGTTGACCCCAGAGTAACCTATGTGAGGAGGGTTCCCCAAGCAGCCTTATTCACTACCTAGTCTCTGGGGTTCCTTTCCACCCAGGCTGCAGGTTGGCCATGATATTCCACAACAGAGCACCAGCTAGGGAGGGCTGTAACCCATTGTCCTCTGGCCACATGTCTCACTTTACCTCAGATTTCAGTCATGACTCCGGCAAAGAGTCACACAATCTGTCACCTCAAATCCTGCCCTGCTCTCCTGGGAAAATCCTCAATTAATAGGAAACGGGAAGCTAGGAATACATGCTTCTCTCCATTGTCCATGGGAAAGAGAGGTATACAGAATCTTTTATGTATTCTAAATGTATTCCTAGAGATCTTTCTGGCTTAAACCTCAGTTGTCCTCACTATGGCTGTCTCAAGATAACACTCTTCTATTTTTTTCTCTCTTCTCCTTCACTCTCCCAGTCCCTCACTCTGCTCTCTGGATCTCCTTTCTGATATAATCAATAGGCTCAGGGCCCCTGTGTCAGGGGTGGAAGAAAGGACCTAGGCTAAGACTATACGCACACCAATCTGGACACCCACAGCCCTGTGCTTCCCTTCATCACTGCCCTAGTCATATCTTCCTGTCTCTCAGTGATTTTATGCCTGTCCCTCCAGCCTACTGTGAGCTCCAGGAGTTGGGAAATCCCTCCTGTACCTCAGCCCAGGGCCTGGCCCTGAGGGTATAAACAGTCTGTGTTGGGGACTAGTAATGATTAAGTGAAGAACTTAATTACCTCTGAAGATTAGCTTTGTCTTTTTAAAATATAAATGGATTCCTGGCTTCATTCCTGCTTGGAATCAGTTTTCTCATCTACGAAATGAGCATTAGGGGCTGTGTGTTCCTGAATGTTGAAAATGTAGAGCCCAGTTTGTGACTGGCCTTTCCTCACCGACTTCATCTCAGTTTCTGTATCTTTTAAATGAGGTATCTGTCTCTAAGGGCAAAGAAGAGGGCTGGCATATGGAAAGAAATATTCCCAGCTCAAGGACCCAGGATATCCATCTTGCTCTTGAACACCTAATACAGAGTTACCATGTTTTCTGCCTTAATTGCTATTAAAGCTGGTGCCATTTATTGAAGGCAATTTGATTATGAATCTTCAATCATTTAAACAGTGCAGTAAAGTGTATGTATAGCCAGATAGGTAAATACAATAGAAGAGACTGAACTACATAAGAGAACATAAAATATGATAAGGAAGCATCTGAAAACTTAAAAAGTAAAACTTAGTCTTTATCTCAAAATGAACAGCGACATAAATTACAAATTGATCAAGATTTACGATTGAAAGAGAAACCATTTGATTTCTTGGAGGTGTACATCTGTCAAGTCTTACCAAATTACATACATTAAATAGATTCCCTTAGTTATATGTGTATACTTCATTAATTTTGGTTGAAAAACATAAAAGTACTGGAAGAAAATGTGGACACATTTCTTTATAACCTTGAAAGGAGTGGGTTGATAGGAACCTTTCTAACCGTGACTCAAATTTATATACCATAGAATGAGTTGATTAATAAAGTTGACTACATGAATTCAAAAATGTCTACATGGTATAAAGCACCTTAAAGAAAACCAAAAGAAAAGGCAAACTGACAAGTATTTACAACTCTAAGCATAGAGTAAGGACTGACCACACAAATACATGAGTTTAAAAAGAAAAAGAAAAAGTCAAACAATCTGTTAGAAAAAAATGGCATAGAGGAAGAAAAGACTTTATTGAAAATGAAAACACAAATGGTTCCTATACTTGTGCAGAAATGGTCAATTCTTACTGACAAAATGAAAAATACATATTACACTATACAGAGGACACTGAGATGTAATTTTTCACCTAAGTAAATAAACCCCCAAAAGCTCCAAAATTTAAATATGTGTTGTCAAGATGACACAAAAAAATGGAAAAATATTCCATGTTCATGGATTGTAAGAAGGAACATTGTTAAGCTCTCCATCCTGTGGCAGGATTCTTTACAGAGAGAGACGAGACACCAGGGCTTTCTTTGCCAAGGTTTATTTGTGCCAGCACTGGCTCAGCAGATTCACATCCAAAGGCTGAGCCCCAAACACAACGAGGCATTGCCTTATATTACATTTTAATCCCTTTGTCTTTCTTATCTGGCAACCTGCATTTTCGACTGGGCATTTTATGGCACATAATTGTAACTGGATTACTCATGCACACTTAGACATTGACTACACCACATCACTTTCTCTATAACACATTTTTTTTCTATTCTGGGAAGACTCATATCTCTTTGTTTTAGAAGGGCCCCTGCCCCATTTCCCCCTTTGATGCTTGGGCCCTTTTAGGGTTGAAGAGCATCATCTTGGTTTAAGGGCTGGTATTTCCATAACATCATTATATGTGTTGCCTTTTAAAAATTTTTTTACCATGGCCTCAATGATGTTGGAGGCAGACCTATGGCTAAGGGGGCTAGACAGGGCAGAATTAGACATATTCCCACAATTATAAGTATGATACCTACGAGGTATTTTAAATTTTCCAAAAGTTGAGAACACTCTCTAAACAATTTTCTGGGGTCCCAGCCTCACCAGATTTGGACTGGGACATGAGCAGTTTTTAAAATTCAGTTGGTGATTTTTTTAAATGACCTTTTCCTATTTATTTGTAAGCAGCAGTTGCTTAGGTTAAATTTTCCATAAACTTCTCTTTTAGAAACAAGCAAGTAGTCTAAGGCTAGGCAATTTTGATAAAGAACATTGCACATTTTGGTTTGCTGTTTGGCTAGTACACTAAGGGCCTTTGCAGTTTTTAGTTAAAATTTCAACAACCGTCTGTAATCTATGATGCGGTTTTGTATGTAAACAGGGGTCTGATAGCCTCAAGACCCAATTTTTGCCCAGTAGTCGGGTCATAGTATTAGAAAATATGTTTAGTTGGCCACTTATCATTTTTCCAGTTGCCAATTTGTAAAGCACGCTGTTTTCTTTGGGTGTCCCAATTCTTGTATACTTGGACTTTCCAGTTATCCCCACTGGCAAGTGGAAGCAAGAAGAAGGAGGGTCGAATAGACACTAACACACAAGGTCCCAAACAGTTTGGAGGAAGTACAGCATTGTTCTCCTAGCATGACATATACTCCCCCTTTTCCACTAACATCATGTTTAAGGCCATACTATATTTTTATGTCATTTTACTAGTAACATTTAATTGTTTACCATTTTTAATAGCATTTCTAGCATGGTTAATACATTTTTGTTGATTATAATACATATATAATTGATTCAGTTTAGATTTCACCAAAAGAGAGATTTAAATTCTGTAGTTATTTGATTTCGAGCTTTGAATTTACTAGGAACTTCCCTAGGGACTTTTATAGCATTTAGATATATACTAGAGTCAAATGAGCCAGGTACTCATGGTTCAGGTCATGACAGTTTAACTCTCTTAATAGTTATTAGTGGGTTTTGAAGTGCCAGGGTGAATGGAATAGCCAATGGAACCAAAGCACAGATTCCCATCCATTTGGGTGGCAACAGGGCTTGAATTTTCCTGCCTCCACAGTACCACCAAACATTCGCTCAAGCAATGTTAAAGTTCAATTAGTTGCCCTCAGTTGACCCAGAGACATCAAGGACATGGGTACAGGCTCGCAGATGCCCCACAGGAGTGGTGAAACCATCCCCTCATCTGGAGAGACAAGAGGAGTGATTGGCCGTACCTATGGAGAAGGAAGGGTACACCTTCAGATCTGGCATCTGTACAGGCGGATCAGGGAGAGACTGTGCACGTCTCGTTCCTCCATGCATCCTTATCTTGATACAGAGCCAATAGAATTTATTTCTTTGGGATTTGTGTCCCATTCAATAGGGAATGGGATTATTTGAGCCTGGTGCCTACCCGTGGCACAAGCATAACAATCACTTTTGTTAAGACTTGTTGCTACATATTTTATCTATTTAACCCAGGCATTTGTATACCAGTATCCTGTTTCAACCTCTGAAGTTTGTTTTAAGTCTGTTACTTTCATAATTATTACCTTGTCAGGATTATTCTTGGAGTTAGTTTGGTTCAATTTTCAAAGCTGTAAAGGGTTTGGATTAGGGACTGGGATAGTATTGATGGACAGTGAAGATACTGGAGGCATTGTAATTACTCTTGTTTAAAATTTACCTAGAGGGTTCTGTCCAGATATGACTGCTCCTAACCTGAATTTCCGAGGTATTACAAGATTTCTGTCTATGATTGAGGCTGGGCTAAGTTGAATTTAATTTTTGAGTGTTTTTGTTTTTTTGTTTTACTGTCCATTCTTTAAATCGAGTGATTTAAAAGACACAGACCAGTTCTGGAAAGGGCTATTTGGGAGGAGTAAAGTTGTGTCATTTTTAACACAAGGACCAGCTCCCCCCATATTTTGTTTTGATAATTTTAGACCATATTCAGCAGTGGTATCAGGGCAAAGGTGTATGTCTCCCATAGATAATTTTCTTTGGTCATGAAAACTTTTGTATGAGAGAACAGAACAGGCATCAAATTTAATAGTTATTGAGGAGTTAGTTTTAGTGTTTTTTAAAACATATTTTTTATTTTAAAATTGTGGGGTACTGTTAAGGGTTAGGTATATAAATATGCGTCGTTCAGGTACCCTAGTTGATAAGGGGTGTCCCCCCACCCCCAGACAAATATTGACTACCATTAATCCCACCACCCTTGCCCTCCCTGTCCCCCTCCCATAATTCCCACCACTGTTGATCCTTTTCCTATAGTATTACAATAGATGTTCAAGGTCCACTTATCAGTGAGAACATGTGATACCCAGATATTTGTTGCTGTGAAAGATCACTCAGTATTATAGACTCTAGTTCCATCCAGGTTGCTGCGAAATTCATGATTTTGTTCTTTTTTATGGCTGCGTAGTATTCCATCGTGCATATGTACCACATTTTAAAAATTCAGTCCTTTTTTGATGGACAGCATGGTTGGTTCCAGGTTCTTGCTATTGTGAACAATTCTGTGATAAACATATGTGTGCAGGTTTCTTTTTTATAGAGTGATTTGAGTTCTTCATGGTATATTCCCAGTAGGGGGATTGCAGGGTCATATGGGAGGTCAATATTTAGAGCTTTTA
>NW_007255141.1:53553-56422 GCF_000164805.1 Carlito syrichta | reverse complement strand
GGAGTTGGCAAATACCTTTTCCCAGTCTGTGGGCTGTCTTCCTGCTCTCTTGATGGTTTCTTTGGTTTTGCAGAAACTTGTCAGTTTAATGAGGTCCCACTTGTCTATCTTATCTCATATGGCATGGGCACTTGGAGTTTTGATCAGAAATGAGTTGCTGGTTCCAATTTCCATAAGGGTGTCTCCTGCATTTTCCAAGGTTCTTAAAGTTTGATGTTTTATGTTTAGGTCTTTGATCCATTTAGAGTTGAATTTGTGTATGGGGATAGGTAGGGGTCTTGTTTTAATCTTCTGCATGTGGTAAGCCAGTTTTCCCAGCACTATTTATTGAAAATGTTCTCCTCCCTCCAGTGGTTTGTGGTAGAGTCTTTGTTGAAGATGAGTTGGTTGAGAAATTGAGGCTTTGGTTCTGAAATCTCAATGTCATTCCACTGGTCTATGTGCCTGTTCTTGTACCAATTTCAGGCTGTTTTGATTTTTTTTTTGAGATGGAGTCTCACTCGGTCAACCAGACTGGAGTGCAGTGGCCACTCCTGGCCACCGCAGCCTCGCCTGCTGGGCTCCGGAGATCCTTCCACCTCAGGCTTCTGAGTAGCCAGAATTACAGGCTTGTGATACCACACCCGGCTGATTTTTTGATTTATTGTAGAGATGAGGTCTCACTGTCCAGGCAGGTCTCGAACCCGCAGGCTCAGGCAATCCACTCACTTCAGCCTACCAAAGGCGTGGGATTACAGGCTGAGCCTGGCTTGTTTTGATTATTGCAGCTTTATAATAAAGTTTAAAGTCTGGGAGTGTGATTTCTTCCTATTTTTGTTTTTGTTTTTGCTGTGGATTGTTTTGGGTATTCGTGGTCATTTATGTTTCCATATGAATTCCTGTATTACCATTTTCAGGTCTGAGAACAATGCTGCTGGTAATTTAACAGGTATTGAGTTAAATCTATAGATTGCCTTGGGCAGGATTGAGGCAGGGGCCCTTCTAAAACAGAGATAAAGACCTTCCCAGAATAGAAAAAAAATACCAGTCAAAAAAATACCCGACTTCCGGCAAGATGGTGACGGGGCAACCTGGTCTATGAAACCCTTTGCCAAGGAGGATGCAGAGAGTCTCTGACTCTCTCCCCGGGGGCTGCAGACCCCAACATCGGCAGCCTGCTCTTCACACGGAGCTCGGCCATCGCCACCGCTGTGGCATTGCAGCGGTCTGGACAACCACTGCAGCTATAGACACAGCAGCCACTGGCACCGCCCATGGCCTTCGTGGTGGCCATAGCCCATCACGCCACCTGTGCCTGAGGTGATCCATGACTTCAGTCCTTGTAGTCCCTGCAGGCAAGATCTGCTGGGATCGCTGCCACCTCTGCTGCCACTTAACATCTTGCTGGCTATGGGTCTCCTCCCGTGTGCCCTGAGGCAGGCTCCCATCTCTGGCCTCTGCCCTGCTCCTCTCTGGCTCCACCCCCTCTGGGGAGGGCGGCTGAGATAGCACCACCTGCTGGCGATTCAAGGTAACAACACTGAAATGGGAGAAACAAGCTTGAAAAACAGACACAGATCAGATTTGAGTGGTGAATGGAGGGGGATCTGAACTGTCCTTCACAGCAGGCCAGGGGCAACTGACCCTAACTACGAACTAATTTACCAGCTTGAAAAGACAGCTAGAAATCAGAGCTGAAAGGACATTGGACTTAAACGAAAAGTCTCTGAGTGTGCTCAATTGATTCTGTTAGTTTAATGACTTAATTCTATTCCTACTGTTTTGTTCCTTTTTTTCTTTTTCTTTTCCTCTTCCTTTTCTTCTCTTTTCTCCTCTCTGCAAACCATATCTTTTTATAGAGCAACAGCAAACCAGTAATGTGGTTGGTTAGCTTGTATGTTAGCATCATTGTATGTTTTATCTTTTTTATGTGGGAGTTGGTTAGTCTATAGCCATGGACTATTGTTTTTATCTGTTTCAGTTTAGGTCTTTCTCTCCATTTGTTGGTACACTCGTCTGTTTCCCCCCTTACTCCTCTCCCTCTCCATCCCCCTCTTCCCCCCACTGTCTGCTCCATTCTTTTCCCTCTGCTAACCACATTTTATTTCAGGGAGTAAATCTACAGCCCCACTGCACAGACAGATTCCAAGGCAGTGGGAAGTGGGTTTCAGATTATCCATACACCTGTCAACGAATACCAGAACCTGCAGATAGATTTTGAATCACAGCTACCCCCTTAAGTAAATCTCAAAACTGCAAAAAGGACCACCACCAACCTACAGTGCAACTCCAGAACCGAACAAAGTAAGAGGACATACATAAAGAAGAATAGGAGATTGAACAAACAGAAGAAAAGCAATCCCTCTATGCCTGAATAACAGAATTAAAGAAGACGGTGATGTGGAGGGAAGGAAAAAGTAGGGAGGGGGAAAAAACTACACAAATGAAGAAAAACCAAAAGAAGAATGTAGGTCTCACACAGACCCCTGGGAGATCAGACACTGAGAAAACAGATTCCAGAACACAAACAATGAAGAGCCCCCAGAATGACTGGTCACATACAACAAACCCAGACATTAAGACATTAATAGAGAAAATTTTAAAAACTGAGGAGAAGCCGGGCTCAGTGGCTCAGCCTATAATCCCCTGACTTTGGGAGGCTGAGGTGAGTGGATTGCCTGAGCCCACAGGTTTGAGACCCGCCTGGGCAGCGAGACCTCATCTCTACAATAAATCAAAAAATTGGCTGGGCGTGGTAGTGCATGCCTGTAATTCCGGCTACTTGGAAGGCTGAGGAGGAAGGATCACCAGAGCCCAGCAGGTCGAGGCTGCGGTGGTCGGGAGCAGCCACTGCACTCCAGTCTGGGCGACAGAGTGAGACTCCAACTCA
>NW_007255141.1:22678-53533 GCF_000164805.1 Carlito syrichta | reverse complement strand
AAGCCCCCAGAATGACTGGTCACATGCAACAAGCCCAGACATCAAGACATTAATGGAAAGAATTAAAAAAATTGAGGAGAGACAAGAGGAAAATAGGAAGGAGCTGATGTCAGAAATAACAGCAATCAAGAATACTGTGATGGAAATAAATAACAAACTAATAAGCATGGAAAGCAGAATTAGCCAAGCAGAAGAAAAACCTCAGAGCTCGAAGACCAAAACACAGAACAAACCCAAACTGTCAAAAGCATAGAAAAGAAGCTCAAAAAGATAGAACAAAACCTTCAAGAGATGAATGATCACTTCAAGAGACTGAACCTAAGAGTAATTGGCCTTTCTGAGGCAGAGAGAGAGAGACAGAGGCCACACTGAAACAAACATTTCATGAAATCATTCAAGAAAACTTCCCTCATCTCATCAAGGATAAAAAAATTCAAACAAAAGAGATTCAGAGAACCCCTGTAAGACAACAAATGAGAAGACCAACTCCCAGACATATAATAATTCTCCTAAACAAAGAAGGTATAAAAGAAAAAATCCTAAAGGCTGCAAGAGAGAAAGGTCAGACTATGTACCAGGGAAGACCAATTCGAATAGCAGCAGATTTATCTACAGAAACCCTCCAGGCTAGGAGAACTTGGAACCCTATCTTCAAAGTTCTAAAAGATAAACAATTTCATCCGAGAATAACCTACCCAGCCAAGCTAAGCTTCATCAGTGAGGGAGAATTGCAATCTTTCCCAGATATCCAATCCTTAAGAAACTACACTGCCACAAGACCACCTCTACAAGAAACACTTAAGAAAGTATTGAACACAGAAGAAAAGGAAAAAAGAACAGCAACGTTCTTCACAAGAGTACAGGCAAAAGATTAAAAACACACATGATCCAACTCTAAAACCAAAAGAAAGACAACACACAGACATGAAAAACAACAACACTGTAAGAACATTATGATAGGGATCAACTCTCACATTTCAATAATTAGTTTGAAAGTGAACGGACTAAATGCACCACTGACAAGACATAGAATGGCAAAATGGATAAAATATCACCAGACAACAATCTATTGCAGTCAAGAGACTCACCTCACTAGAAAGGACACTCACAGACTCAAAGTAAGAGGATAGGAAACAAATTTTCAGGTGAATGGAACACAAAAGAAAGGAGGAGTTGTGATTTTAATCTCAGAAAAACACCCTTTAAGCTATCAAAAATTAAAAAAGATACAGAAGGCCACTACATAATGATAAAAGGTTCAATCTATCAACAAGAAATATCCATCCTAAACATATATGCACCAAACTTAGGAGCACCAACTTTCATAAAGCAGCTCCTAGGTAAACTAAAAAAAAGATATTCACTCCAACACCATCATAGCTGGATACTTTAATACCCCACTAACAACCCAGACAGATCATCAGGACAAAAAATCAACAATGAGATCTGAAACCTCAATGTGACTCTTGATCAAATGGGCTTAATTGATACCTACAGAACCCTCCATCCAAAGACCACAGAATACACATTCTACTCATCACCACATGAAACGTACTCTAAGATTGACCACATACTTGGCCATAAATCAAGTATAAGCAAATTTAAAATTTTACCATGCACCTTCTTGGACCACAGTGGAATAAAAATAATCATAAACACCAACAAGTTCCCCCCAAAACCACAAAGACATGGACACTAAACAGCATGATGCTAAACAACTCTTAGGTCAATGATGAAATCAAAACAGAGATTAAAACATACCTGGAAACAAAGGAAAATGAAGAAACATCCTACCAAAATCTCTGGGACATCATGAAAGCTGTAGTAAGAGGGGAATTTTTATCCCTAGAAACGCACATGAAGAAAATGGAAGAATCACAAATTAACAGCCTAACAAGCCACCTAAGGAATCTGGAAAAACAAGACCACAAAAACCCTAATTTCATCAGAAGAATCCAGATCGCCAAAAATAAAAGCCCAAATCCAGGACATAGAACACAAAAAGATAATACAAAAAAATCAATGAAACAAAAAGCTGGTTCTTCCAAAGGATAAACAAGATTGATGGTCCCCTAGCTAGACTGACCAAGAAAAAGAGAGAAAAAGCCCAAATAAAAACAATCAGAATCACAAAAGATGAAGTCACATCTGATCCTGAAGAAATACAAAAGATCATTAGAGACTACTATGTACACTTGTGTGGAAACAAACTTGAAAACCTTTAGGAAATGAGGACTTTCTGGTTGAAATAAGAAGAAATTGAGACCCTAAATAGACCAATAACAATCAAGGAAATTGACTACATAATAAGAAAACTGCCCACACACAAAAAAAGCCCTGGACCAGATGGCTTTCCAGCAGAATTCTACAAGACATTTAAGGAGGAGCTTGTATTAATCCTACTGAAGGTATTCCAGGCGATTGAGAAAGATGGAACTCTCCCCAAATCATTTTACGAAGCCAACATCACATTGATACCCAAGCCAGGTAAAGACCCAAAAAGGAAAGAGAACTACAGGCCAACACCTTTGATGAACATAGATGCTAAAATTCTCAACAGATCCTAGCTAACCAGATTCAACAACACATCTCAAAAATCATCCATCATGACCAAGTAGGCTTCATCCCTGGGACGCAAGACTGGTTCAACATTCATAAAACCATAAATGTAATTAAAAACATCAACAGATGTCAAAACAAAAACCACAGGATTATATCATTAGAGGCAGAAAAAGCTTTTGATAAAATCCAGCACCCCTTCTTGATAAAAACCCTCAAGCAGCTAGGCATACGGGGAACATACCTCAAAATAGTAAAAGCCATCTATGAGAAACCCACAGCCAGCATACTCCTAAACAGACAAAAACTGAAACCATTTCCACTGAAAAGTGGAACAAGACAAGGATGCCCACTCTTACCCCTCCTGTTCAATATAGTATTGGAAGTCCTGGCTAGAGCAATCAGAGAAGAGAAGGCAATCAGGGGTATCCAAATAGGAAAAGAGGAAGTCAAATTATCTCTCTTTGTAGATGACATGATTGTGTACCTTGAAAACCCAAGAGAATCTGTCAAAAACCTCCTTACACTGATAAAGCACTTTGGCAAGTTCGCAGGATATAAAATAAATATGCAAAAGGCAATCGCATTTCTTTACACCAATAATAAACAAACAGAAAGCCAAATAAAAACCACAATTCCATTCACAATAGCCACAAAAAAATGAAATACCTTGGCATCTTCCTAACCAGAAACGTGAAAGACCTTTACAATGTAAACTGCAAAACACTGCTCAAAGAAATCAAAGATGACACAAACAAGTGGAAAAATATCCCATGCTCATGGATTGGAAGAATCACCATTGTGAATATGTCCATCTTACCTAAGGCAATCTACAGATTTAATGCAATACCCGTCAAATTACCAGCAACATTCTTCTCAGACCTAGAAAAACAACACAGGAATTCATATGGAAACACAAACATCCAAGAATAGCCAGAACAATTCTCAGCCAAAAAAAACCAAAGCAGGTGGTATCACATTACCAGACTTCAAACTTTACTATAAAGCTGCAATCATCAAAACAGCTTGGTATTGGTACAGGAACAGGCATATAGATCAATGGAATAGAATTGAGATTCCAGAAGCAAAACCTCAATTTCTCAACCAACTCATCTTCGACAAAGCCTCCACCACCTACCACTGGGGAGAGGAGAACCTATTCAGTAAATGGTGCTAGGAAAACTGGCTGACCACATGCAGAAGACTGAAACAGGACCCCTATCTATCCTCATACACAAAAATTAACTCTAAATGGATCAGAGACCTAAATGTAAAACCTCAAGCCATAAGAACCTTAGAAAATGAAGGACATACCCTCATGGAAATTGGAACTGGCATCCAATTCCTGAACAAAATCTGAAACCCACAGACCATAAGAGAGAAGATAGACAAGTGGGACCTTATTAAACTGGCAAGCTTCTGCAAAGCCAAAGAAATCATCAAGAGAGCAGGGAGACAGCCTACAGACTGCGAAAAAGTATTTGCCAACTCCAGGTCTGACAAAGGCTTAACATCTTGGATATACAAGGAACTCAAAGGTGCTGAAAAGAAAAAAACAAACAACCCCATTATAAAAAGGGCAAACGATATGAACAGACACTTCTCAAAGGAAGACATCTGAGCAGCCAACAGACACATGAAAAAATATTCAACCTCACTAATCATCAGGGAGATGCAAATCAAAACCACACGGAGATATCACTTAACTCCAGTCAGAATGGTAATTATCAATAACTCAAAAAATAACAGTTGCTGGAGAGGGTGTGGCGAAAAGGCAACACTTCTACACTGTTGGTGGGAGTGCAAACTAGTACAACCTCTGTGGAAAACAGTATGACGATTCCTAAAAGCTCTAAATATTGACCTCCCATATGACCCTGCAATCCCTCTTCTGGGAATATACCCTGAAGAGCTCAGATCACTCTATAAAAAAGATATCTGCACACGTATGTTTATCGCAGCATTGTTCACAATAGCAAGAACCTGGAAGCAACCATGCTGTCCATCGAAAGACAACTGCATTAAAAAAATGTGGTACATATACACGATGGAATACTATGCAAACATAAAAAAGAACAAAATCATGAATTTCGCAGCAACCTAGATGGAACTAGAGTCTATACTACGGAGTGATCTCTCACAGAGACAGAGATCTGAGTATCACATGTTTTCATTCATATAGTGGACCTTGAACATCCAATGTAATACTATAAGAAAATGACTGACAGTGGTGGGAAACTATGCGGGGGAGGGTAAGGGAGATGGGTTTAATGGTAGTAAATATCTGTCTGGGGACGGGAAGACACCTCTTATCAACAAGGGTGCCTGAACGAAACGTATTTGTATACCTAACCTTAACTGTACCACACAATATCATAATAAAAAATATTGATTTAAAAAAAAAGAAACAAAAATCAGACTTTCTTTAAAAAAAAAAAATTACCAGATAGCACAAAGCCTAAGACAAAAGGAAACCAAACCCAAGGGTTTGCTTATTTCTTCCATTTTTCAAGCAAGGGAAGGGTATGTGTGGAAAAAAAAATAGGAAAACCCCACCATCCCTCTCCACCATCAAAACACGTGGCATACAAATCATTTTAAAATGACATACAAATCATTTTAAAAGAAGTTATGTGCCACCTGGCATTCAATGGCCCCAGGCATGTGTCTACATCCTAATCTCCAGAATTTTGCCTGCCACACTGGGTGTGTCTTCAGCATTTCTAATTCCCCTTCTCTCTGGAATTCAATAGAGTGCAAAAGGAAAATAACATGAAGTTAGAAGTGACATTGTGAACCAGAATATATACCAGATAGCATCATGCCAAAAGGGTAAAATGATGACTCATCACAGCCCCAAACTCCTGGGCTTAGACAATTCCTCCTCAGCCTCCCAAGTAGATGGGACTACAGGTGGACATCAACACGCCTGCCTAGTGTTTTTGGGGGCAGGGGGGTAAGGATGGATTCTGGCTCTATTGCTCAGGCTGGCCTCGAACTTCTAGTCTCAAGCAATCCTCCACTTAAGCCTTCCAAAATGCTGGGATTATAGGTGTGAGCCACTGCACCTGGCCTGCTTGTCCTTCTAAAAGTACATTAGTCTAAAATGATTGGCTGTGTTAGTTTCCTGTGGCTGCTGTAACAAATCATCCCCAACTTGCTGGCTTAAAACAACAGCAATTTATGTCTCACAGTTCTGGAGACCAGAAGTCCAAAATCAGTATCAATAGGCCAAGACCAAGGCAGCAGCAGGACTATGCTTTCTCTGGAGTCTTTCGCCGAGAATTGTTCCTTCCGACTTTCAACTTCTGATGGCTCCAGCATGCCTTGGCTTATGGCTGCATCACTCCAATCTTTAAGGGCAGCATTTCAAACCTCTCTCTCTATCTTTATATCACCTCATCCTCTGTGTGTAGTCAGATTTCCTTCTCCCTCTTTTTTATAAGGACACTTGGGATTGCATTTAGGACCCACCCAGATAATCTCCCCATTGCAAAATCTGTCACTCAATCATATATACAAAGATTCCACATATGGTAGCATTCAAAAATTCTGGAGATTTGAATGTGGACACATGTTTGGGGCCATCATTTTGCCTGCCACACTGGGTGTGTCCTCAGTATTTCTAAATTCCCCTTCTCTCTAGCCCTCCCAAAGTGGATGGATTAGAGAAAACATGCTGTGGACCAAGACCTTGTGCATGTATTTATTTATTTATTTATTATTTTTGTTGTTATTGTTAATCCTTAGAAACAAAATTGGTCAACATAGTGCAAAGTCTAGGCTGGAAAATAGGCTTAATTCCAGGTAAGTACCTGGACCTTTCCAGATGCTGAAGAAGAAGCTCTTAGGTCAGGTTGACAAATATGCAGCCAAACTCCTTTTATCATCAGCTTCACTATTATGGGACAATGTCCAAGTAAGTGACAGAACTTGGATTGGGGCCCGGGCTGTATGTTTTATGAGTCTGAATTCACAAGGACACACCACATTGTATGAGGGGCTCTCCCTGGGTGTGGGAGGAGGCTGGAAAGTGAGGCAGGGCCCACTCTTTTGTGTCTCCAGCATAAGAGAAAGGGAGAGCAATAGAAGAGCCTGGGTGGGCACCTCTCATCTCAGGAAGTCCACCCAGATCCAATGGAAGATGCCACTCAGAATGGTGGAGACACGTCTCAGCCAAACTCAGGTTGCAACTCTTCAAAAGACCCAGAACCACCTTGCTGAGGGAATCTTGGGCTTTAAGGGGTATTGGTTTCTGCTAGAGCAGAGTTTGGTCAACTTATCTATTTCTATATAGTAAATATTTTTGTCTTTGGGGTCACATGGTCTTTACCTAAAATATCCAATTCTGCTGTTGTAGTAAAAAAGCAGTCTTGGGCAAATGTAAATAAATGGGCATGGCTGTGTGCCAATAAAACTTTATTTACCAAAACAGGAAGCAACTAAACAGGTTTGGTCTACTGTCTACTGGATGTAGTCTACTGATCCCTGATTTAGGGGCAATTTGAGGATAGAGTAACTGTTAACACCCAGGCTAGAGTGCAGGAAGTTGGGGTCTCCCCACAGAACTGAGATTTCTGGGGAAATTTCTCTCTAAGACCTTTGTGTCCCAAGCTTCGGTGGGGGTGGTGGGGGCTTAGGGCCCCTTGGACTGGCTCCCTTTATGATGAATGAAAGATGGTCTGTCATCAGCATATGGTGTCATGTGCAGAATCTGAGATGGAGTTGGAGAAATAGTTCAATAAGGCCCCAACTTCTTTCCTCCTTGTTTAGATTTTTGTATTAAGCAAAAATGGGATCAAACCACAAGGAAGTTTAGCGACTTCCTGTATTCACACTGCATTATTAGATCATGTCATTTCTCAACTCAACTCTCCTGTGGCTCCTTCTCACCCAGAATGAAAGTCAACATCCTTGTAGTGGCCTGCCAAATTCTGTACAATCTGGCCCTGGGTACCTCTTGGACAGAATCTCCCACTCCTGCCCCTCACTCCCTTTAGCCATACCGGCCATCTTGCTGTTCACTCGACACACCAAGCACACTCTCATCCCAGGATCTTTACACTGGCTATTCCTTCTGCATTGAATTCCTTCTCCCTGTTATTTGCAGAACTTGCTAGTTCATCACCTCCGTCAAGTCTTTGTTCAAATGACATCTTCTTCCTGGAGTCTTCCCTGACGATCTTATTTGAAATGGCAACCCTCCCTTCCCTCATTTCCTCAGACTCCTTATTCCTGTTGTATCATGCTCCATCACAGGTGCCACCATCTGACATTCTATGCATTTTTGTTATTTAGGTGCTTATTGTCTGTCACCCTCCTTTAAAATACAGATTTCAGAAGGACAAGGATTTTGTTTTGTTCATTGCTATGTCTTTAGCCCCTAGAATAGAACCTGGCACACAGTATAGATTTAACAAATATTTGTTACTTCTTTTTGGTTGATGTAAATTAATCACAGAGCTTTTAGGAATTCCATTCCATTTATTTATTTATAAATGTATTCACGTTTATTTAACTGACTTTCCTTTGATGGACAGCATCTACTGGCTTCATTGTTTTGTTATTAAAAACAATGCTACAAAATCTAGACTGTGAACAACATTACAGACAAATGATTTGGTTTCTTCAGTCAAGAAATTGCAAGGAAAAAGAGAGAAATGGGTGGTGTTGGTGGTGGGGATTACAAGAAACTCAAGAGACACCTCAACAAATAGCAATGTGTGAACCTTCACAGGACCTTGATTCAAATAAGTAAGCTCTTAAACAATGTATTATTTGAAGTTTATGATATAATTGGCAATTTGTTGGGTGTCATAATGGCACCATGGTTATGTCAAAAGAATAAAGACCTCACCTTTTGAGATATTAAAAAAAAGAACATATACTTCCTATTCACTAGGTGGAAATGGATCATCCTACAGGAGAAGGAGGAGGAAGAGGAGGGTTTGGTCTTCGTCTCCCATGGGTGGCAGAGATGGAAGAAAATCCATGTATAAGTGGACCCACACAGTTCAAACCTGTGTTGTTCGAGGGTCAACTGTATATGGGGGTACCAGATTAGCTAAAGGTTGAACATTTAGTGACAAACTAAATAGAGGCCCCTGTACCCATAAAGATTATGGACAGGAGATGGGACAAGAACAAGCACATATGGAGTTGTAACCTGTGATAAATGCTCTGACAAAAATGAGTGTAACACGTAACACAGGAAGAGGAGGGTGAGCCCACTTACCTGGGGCAGTTAGCTGAGGCTGCCCAGGAGGTGACACTGTAGTGAGCACCTGAAGAAGGAGGCTAGTTCTGAGAGGACCAGGATTGATTCAGGCATTGGGATCATGGGCAAAGGTCTTCTGGTGACAAAGAGCTTGGTGCCAGTGCTTAGCACCATGTGAGAGCAGAAGGGTGGCAAGGCACGAGATAAACATGCTTCAGATGAGAAATGAGGCAGAAGAGGAAATAGTAGAGCTTCTGATGTGAGGGGACTGGTGACCAGAGGGACCACTGGATGAAAGAACGGGGGCCTTGCTGAGATCAGAGCTATGTGAACAAGGCACCATCATGAACCTCCCAGACCAGCCAGTCTGGCCATCATTTGACTGAACCACATGCACAATTCTGGGTGGAACCAGAAGAGCCACCCAGGCAACCTATAGAATTAGGGAACTCATCAACTGTTGTTTTAAACCACTGTGTTTTAGGTGACTTGCCATGCAGCCATAGGTCACCAAAGCAGAACATATAAAATATCTAAAAGGTCAGGTATAGTGGCTTACACTTGCAATCCCAGCACTTTGAGAGGCCAAGGTGTGAGGATCACTTGAGGCCAGGAGTGAGAACAGTTTAGGCAACATAGTGAGACCCTGTCTCTTAAAAAAAAAAGCAAAAATTAGGTAGGTGTGTTGGCACACACCTGTGGTCCCAGCTACTCAGGAGGCTGAATTGGGAGGATAGCTTGAGTCCAGGAGTTAGAGGCTGTAGTAAGCCATGATTGTGCCACTGCACTCCCGTCAGGGTGACAGATAGAAACCATGTCTCTAAAAATAAAAATAAAAATAAGGTACCTATAAACTAGGCAGGGGCACTGAATGGCCTCCTGTCTACCCTGACATCCTTGTGGACCTCGAGGTTTGTCACAGAGCTCAACAACCTTCTCTTGGTCTAGAATTACCTAAAAAGGGTTGAGTGTAGCCAGGGATATGGTCCATGAGTCCAGATGCTGAGGGGTTGAGGGCAAGGCTGAGGGGACTAGAGGTGGGGATAGCTGCCCAGAGCTGGGAGAGGGCAGAGTTCAAAGAATGTGACCTCCATCTAACTCCAGATGTTCCTGGGGGTGGAGACTATTTCCAGCAAGAAATGGAAGGGCTGGAGCACTTCCCAGTACACACAGTAGCCGTTGGGAACCAATCATTGCAGGTGGGCGGGGCAAAGGTCCTGGACAGCAAGATTAAGGTTGCAAAACAAAGTTGGGACCAGAGTGTCTCTATAGTTGAGGAGTGGATCTGGCCTCACTTGTTAAGTATAACTATGAGCATTTACTTTCAACTTGAGAGTAGAACCACCTGTCCCCTCTGAGACTTACAGGGATAAAAAAAACTGACAGTGAATGGTAGGACTGGCTCGAGGGCTGCAGTAGTGCCAGTACTCACAAGTGGGACCATCTCCTGCCCCGACTTCCAAGAACTGGGTGCCCTGGGAAGGATCAGGGAGGTGCATTTCTCATCATAAATACATGGACAACATGCGGATGAACCACTGGATGAGAAAATGAATGAATGAATAAACAAAGCTTCTTGTCCCTTCTCCGGGAATTAGCACTCCCTAGTTAATTCCTCATCACCCATCAGCCTGTGCTGAGAAGGGAGGAGGGAAAGGTCATTGATGTGGCTGCAGCTGTGACTGGACAGAGGGTGGTCAAGATGCCCAATGCTTGCCTAGGCCCTCCCCTCCCCTTGCCTGGCCTGTTGGAGCTGCTGGCCAGGGAGGCAGCAAGAAGAAGGGTGGGCTTCCAGAGTTGCCTAGCCAGGTACCAGGGTGGGGAGGAGAGAATGGATGTGGGCAGCTTGAGAGCATGCAGGGGGCTCATCTGAGTCAAAGGTGTGCTTCCTCCTCATGTGTTTGTGAGTAACGTGTCCTGGTGTACACCCACTTGCTAATAATAATATTCTTGAGAGCTAATAAAAGGTGCTTAATACGACCTAGTCCACCTGGGGTCACTTCAGCCATATCACAGGCTTGTGCAGATCCAAGGGGACAGACTCCAGCATTTTGGTGAAGGACAAGCATGTGGCACAAGAGACCTTTTGAGTCATCCTGGAATGACTTCTGGCTATGATTTGAATGTTTGCATCTCCCCAGAATTCCTATGTTGAAATCCTAACCCCAAAATGATGTTATTAGGAGGCGAGGCATGGGGGAGGATTAGGTCATGGGGACAGAGCCTCATGAATGTAATTAGTGCCCTTATAAACAAAGCCCAAGAGAGGTTGCTCATCCCTTCCGCCACTTAGGTTACAGTGAGAAGATGGGTGCCTATGAGTACACAAGTGCACCCTCACCAGACACGGACTCTACCAGTGTCCTGATTTGTATATCCCAGTTCCAGAGCTGTGAGAAATACATCTCTGTTGTTTACAAGCCTCCTGGTTAATGGTACTTTGTCACAGCAGACCTAAAGAATGGAAACACTTCTGCATTAGTTGTGTAGGGCTACAGTATCAAAGTGCCACAGACTGGGTGGTTTAACAATGGAAATGTATTTTCTCCCAATCCTGGAGGCCAGAAGGCCAAACCCAGGTGTTGCAGGGTGGATTCTTTTGGAGGGCTCTGAGGGAAGGGTCTGCTCTAGTCTTTCTCCTTGGCTTGCAGGTTCCACTTTCTCTGTCGCTTCATACCATCTTCCCTCTGCCTGTCTGAGTTCAAATTTCCCCTTTTATAAGGACACCAGTTGAACTGGACCAGGGCCCCACCCATATGACCTCATTTATCCTTAATTCCCTCCTCCAAGGCCTTGCCTACAAATGTAGCTATACTGAGGGTTGGTTCTTCAACCTACGGATTTGAGGGACACAATTCAGTCCATGCCAGGGCCAAGTGTGCCTGCTGAGTAAGCCAGAGAGTGGGAAGAGAATGGTGCTAGGTAGGTCCCTTAAGACTTCTTTCTTAAAGACCCCTGTCACTCCTTTTCATTCTAGGTGGGACAGATGCTGGGTTGAGGGCAGGGCTGGAGTGTGGAAGAGGCAGAGCATCCCACTCCCCCTGGGGTCCCCAACGTCTTCTGCTGTACAAAGCAGGTGTTTTCACCACCATTTAAATTTGGGCAAGGAATTTATTTACGTGGGGCTCAGCTTCCTCAGGGAAGTTGAGGTCACTCCCTCAGGGACCTGAGCCTAGAAGTCGGCCTCCAGGGTATAGGTCTGAGAGTTTCCAGCAGGTGCTTCCTCCCCAAATGCTTCCACAGGGCAAGAACAAAGCCGCAAAGGCTGCCACTGGGCCGCTCCAATAACCACTGCTGCAAACCCAAGAAAGTTTAGTGTGTACTGGCCCCACCCCTCAGAGCAGGGAGGAGGATGCTGGCCCAGCTCGTCAGGTCCTAAGAAGCCATGGCCGCCGGAGGCAGAGCATTGCAGGTTTGCACCATGTCCTTGACTCCTGTCCTGCTCGTACTCCTTGTCTACTGCACAGGTGAGGGAACCCCTGGAGCCCACAGCCCCCTGTCCTTTCCCTTCCCTTGTCCTGGTCCAGGGGCCCACATGTTTCTGTGTCCCCAGGTGGTGGCCCTCAGCCAGTGCTGCATCAGCCGCCATCTGTGTCCTCATCCCTCGGAACCACAATCCGCCTCACCTGCACCCTGAGCAGCGATCATTACATCGGTGTTTACAGCATCTACTGGTACCAGCAGAAGCCAGGCCACTCACCTAGGTTCCTGCTGAGATATTTCTCACACTCAGACAAGAGTCAGGGCCCCGAGGTCCCTCCTCGCTTCTCTGGATCCAAAGACATGGCCAGGAACAGGGGCTACTTAAGCATCTCCGAGCTGCAGCCGGAGGATGAGGCTATGTATTACTGTGCGATGGGGCTCCAGAGCTCGGAGAGAAGGGAGAAAGCTAAAGAGAGGGAAAGGAGGGAAGACTCGGAGCCTGCTGCACTCCGGGACACACGTACCTTGGCCTGAAGTGGGGCACCATCCACTTGGAGAAGCCAGCGTGGAGGAGGAGGCCATGGAAGCTTGCAGAGCTGAGGACACTGCTGCTTGGTTTCCTCCTGCCCTGCAGTTGCTGTAAACCCCGCTGGAGCCCGTGTTAGGGTATTAAAGCTGTTTGTGTCTTTTTGCTGAGTTTGGTCTGACTGGTGCATGGTCTTGTAGGACCAACCTAGGGCAAAGGCCCCAGGAGACTGACCAAGGTGCTGTGGAGAGTACTCTATGGGTCATGGGAAGCAAGGGGCTGACAAAAGTACTTCGTAGGGGAAGACATCCTTGCCAAGGACAGGAGCCTCTATCCTCTATTGTCATCTGATTCTGCTCAGGAGTTACAGGATTAAAAAACCTTTGCAAATGCCTTTACTGGGCTGCTGGGGAGGAGAATGAGAGCCAGGTGGTGGGTCTACGGCAGGTTCCCCACCCTGGTGAAACTGATATTATGTGCTGGACAGTTCTTGGTTGTGAAGCTGTCCCATGCATTGTAGGATGTTGAGCAGCATCCCTGGCCTCTACTTATCAGTGCCTCCTCCCTACCCCAATTGTGACAACTAAAAATGTCTCCAGACATTGCCAAATGTCCCCTAGGTGGCAAAGTGGCCCTGATTGAAAACCACTGGTCTAGATGAGAGAAACACATTTATTCTTCTGCACAGAAGAGTGATAGGGGGTCACATGGTCTTTGTCACAACTGCTCAATTCTGTCTGTAGCGAGAAAGAGCCACAGACAATCTGTGAACAAATGGGTTTGGCTATGTTCCTATTAAACTTTAGTCACAGAAACAGATGGGACTGGTTTGGGTAGGGCACTCAGGCCAGTTCACCAATTCCTAGTCTAGAAAACGCCCCAGGTTTTAGCCAAGTCCTACTTGGTGGGATTATCAAAGTCCCCCTCAACTCCTTCTACCTGATGACCACAGGAATCCTGAGCCTCGGGGCCCATGAAGAAACCTAGAGGCACGAGGGAAGTGGTCTTCTTGAGGCTGCACTGGCTTCTTGGGTGACAAGGAATGACGAAATTCCCACAGCTGTGGCCCAGAGTGTGATCCCTTGAGCTCAAGGATGGCAAGTCTGAATGTGCCCTACAGAGAGGGACCCTTCATGCAGGCATCCACACAGTGTATAGATATGCCTCACACTCAGAGAGGGGTTGGGCAGGCCATCTCCCTCATGGCCCTAAACTTAGTTGAAACCACCCATTCACTGTGGCTAAAAAGACTTTGAGTCCACCACAGAGAGGTGGACGCATGCCAATATCGGTCCTTCCACAAGTGACCTGTGAGTCTCTCTTTTGTACAATGGTCTCAGTTTCATGCCATGTTCTGGGGACTGTCAGGGCTTTTGCTTCCTCACATTCACTGAGTTCTTTCTGTATCAGGTTTTTGTATCTGGGAAGAGCCCATGTTTTTAAAGCCCAGCTAGGTGGCTCCAAAATAACTCTGTCTTTTGCTTGTAGCCTGTCCCCTCTTCATCCTTGGTGATTCTGAGATTCCATGCCATGGCAAGAAATCTAGAAAGTCGGAGTTGAGTCGAACAGCTTCAGTATCCCAATACCCCAGCCTCACCGGCTCAAGAGAGGCCTAATCTCTGGATGTGGGCCTCAGACCAGGCAGTGTGAGTCTTAGCTCTGGCTGGCCCTGGTAGGGACACTTGAAATCTAGGCCAGAGTTGCCAGTGTTGTATATAAAGGGATAATAACAGCATGGATTAATTTATGCAAAGTGCCTAACCATCATGGGCACTCAACAAAATAGTGGCATTATTATTTCCTTATCAGTCACTAATCTGGCATTCTTCCTCTTGTCAAAGCCTTTTCTTTAGTCTGAATCATTTCTCACCTTGACCATTATCTGGCCTCCTGGTCATAGATCCCTCTGCTGTAAATTGTCACCCTGCACTTGTCACCTTCATTACTCCTAGATCTAGTTTTGCCTGCACTCCTCTTCTCTAAACTTTTGTTGTCTCTGCTATTCTAGGGCACATATGCAAGCCACATCTGTAATTTCCAATTTCCTAGTGGCTGCATGGTAAAATTTTTTTTTTAGAGAAACAGGAAAAACAATTTTTGATAATATATTTTTAAAGTCCAGGTGTGGTAGCTCACATCTATAACCCCAGCGCTTTGGAAGACTGAAGAGTTCAAGACCAGTCTGGGAAACACCAGGACATGACATATCTACAAAAAAAATTTAAAAATTAGTGGGCCATGGTTGTATATGCCTATAGTCCCAGGTACTCTGGAGGCTGAGGTAGGAGGTTCTCTTAAGGCCAGGAGGTGGAGGCTGCAGTGAGTCAACATCATGCCACTACACTCTAGTCTGGATGACAGAGTGAAACTCTGTCTCTTAAAAAAATGTAATATTTTAAATTTAACACAATATATCTAAATATTATCATTTCAACTTATAATCCATATAAAAATTGGTTACTAGATAGTTTAAACTGTTTTTTTACTCTTCAAAACCCAGGATGTATTTTATATTTATGGCTCATCTTAATTTGAGCCAAACACATTTCAAGTGGTTAACAGCTGCATCTGGCTTGTGAAAACTCAGCACAGGTTTTAGGGATACAATTCATACTCCTTGCCATGACAAAACCTTCAGAGGCTGGCTCAGACTCTGTCCCAAGTCCCAATTCTTGTGCACACCTTCACTGTCAGTTTCTGCCTTGTTACGCCAATTGTATTTGATTAAACATCTGATTCTCTCGGTTGCCTCCAAACATTCACCCATGCTGTTTACTGCCAGGAGGACTTCCTTTCCCTTTGCAGTGTTCCCCAGATGGCTGCAACGACTCAGGGTCCCACAGTTGTCTCAGATCTTACTCCTTAGGCAAGACTTCCTTGACCTCTTTATTTAGCTATGAATTTCCTCCAGTGTGCAAACATCATGTCTTCCTACCAACATTTAGCACCTATTACACGGCTTTAAGTTTACTTAGCAAGGCTCCCTCCTCCACTACTCTGCAAATTCTTGGTGGGCAGGATCTTTTCAACTCATGTATGTGCCTAACAAAAACTTGGCATGAAGATGCAAAGTAATGTACAGACAGATTCCATGCACCTCTCTCCCAGTTTCTCCTACCATTAGCATCTTGCATAATTATAGTACAATGTCAATTTTAGGAAATTGACATTGGGGCAATCCACAGAACTTGTTCAGACTTCTCCAGTTATACATGCATTTGTGTGTGTGTGTGTGTGTGTGTGTGTGTGTGTGTGTGTACATCGGTACAGCAATTTTATCACACATGTAGTTTTGTGTAAAGTCATCAATCCAGATATTTATCTCTGCCATCCCCATAGTCTCCTTCAGGCTACACTTTTGTCACTACACCCATCCTTTCACCTCTCCCATCTCTGACTCCTGTCAAGCACTAATCTGTTTTCCATCTCTAGAGTTTTGTCATTTCAAGAATGTTATATAGGCCAGGCATGGTGGCTGAAGCCTGTAATCTCAGCAACTTGGGAGGTCAAGGAGGGAGGAATGCTTGGGTCTAGGAATTCAAGAGCAGCCTGGGTAACATAGTGAGACTTTATAAAAAAAATTAGCTAGGCATGGTGGTGTGTGGCTATAGTCCCATCTTCTCAGAAGACTGAGGCTGGAGGATCACTGAACCCAGGAGGTCGAGGCTGCAGTAAATTGTGATTGTGCCACTGCACTCCAGCCTGGGCTACAGAGTAAGACTCCAACTGAAAAAAAAAAAGAAAGAAAAGAAAAGAAAGGAATGTTATATAGATAGAAGCATACAGTCTGTGTAACGTTTTTGACTCAATGTAATTCCCTCAAAGTTCATCCAGGTTGTGGCATGTATCAATAGTCTATTCCTTTTTATTGCTGCACAATATTCCATTATTTGGATTGCACAATTTGTTTAACTATTCATTCTTTGAAAGATATTTGGGTAGCTTCTAGTTTGGGGCTGTTATGAATAAAGCTACTATGAATGTTTGTATATGAGTTTCTTTGTGAACTTAAGTTTCTATATTCCTGGGATACTTACTCAGCAGTACAGTTACTCCACTGTATGGTAAGTTCTTTTTTTTTCAGTTTTACAAGAAATTGCCAAACTATTTTCCCAAATGGCTGTACCACTTTACATTCCCACTAATGATGTGTGACTGATTCAGTTTTTTACATCCTTGTCAGCTATTGGTGTTATCCCCTTTTTTATTTTAGCCATTGTGCTAAGTATGGAGTAACATCTCATTGTGGTTTTAATTTGCATGTCCTTGATGAATAATGTCATTGGACATTTTTTATGTGCTCATTTGCCATGTATAAATCCTTTTAGAGAAATATCTGTTTATGTCTTTTGCACATTTTCTGTTTGTTTTTTTTAGTGTTGAGTTTTGAGAGTTCTTTATATATTCTAGATACAAGTTTTTGTTGGATATATGATTTGCAAATTTCCCTGTCACTCTATAGCCTTTCTTTTCATCACCTAAACAGAGTCTTTCACAGAGCAATATTTTTCATTTTGATGAAATTTGATTGATTGACTTTTTTTGTCATGGGAAATTTTTACTAGAAAACCTGTTAGACAAATTCTAAGAGAGCTGTAACACTTATTGACTTTTCCTTTTACAAATCCTACTGATGGGGTCAAGCCTAAGAAATTTTGTCTTAGGCCTGTGTCCTGGAGATTTTCTCCTATGCTTTTTCTAAATGCATTAAACTTTTATAATTTTACATTCAAGTCAGTAATTCATTGTGAGTTTTTTTTATAAGGTGAGATTTAGGTCAAAGTTTCTTTTTTGCCTACAAATATCCAATTGTCTAGCACCATTTGTTGAGAAGGTGATCTTTTCTCTATTGAATTGTTTTTTGAAAAATTAATTGTGTATATTTGTACAGGTCTTTTTCTAAGTTCTCTACTTTGTTTCATTAATCTATGTGTCTACCCCTCTGCAGTACTGTCCTGTCTTGATTATTTACCTATATAAAAAGGCCTAACTTTGTGAAGAGTGATTCTTCCAATTTATTCTTCTCTTGAAAATTTTTTTTGCTTGTTCTAGGTCCTTCCTCTTTCCATATAAATTTTAGACTAAGCTTGTCTATGCCTACAAAACCCTTGCTGGGACTTTGGTAAGAATTACATTAAGCCTCTAGAGCAATTTAGGAAGAATTGACATATTTACTATGTTTGAGTATTACAATTCATGAACATGGTATGTTCAATTATTTGGGTCTTCTTTGATTTCTTTCATTGGCATTTTGTACTTTTCGGCATACAAATGCTGGACATGTTTTGTTAGATCTCTACTTAAGTATGTAATTTTTTGGAGGAATTGCAAATGGTATGGTGTTTTAAATTTCAGTTCCATCATTCGTTAGTATATGGGAATACAATTGATTTTGTTATTGATCCTGTCTCCTGCCACCCTACTAATGTACTTATTAGTTCTAGAAGGTATATTTTTGGGTAGTTTCTTTGAGTACAATACACACATTCAGAGAGTTTTTAAAGGTGAGGCAAAATATTTTGTTATCTCTAAGTGGTAGGAGTACAAGTGTTCATTGTACTTTTCCCAAACTGTTTAAAAAATTTTCAAAACAAGAGGTAGGAGAAATTGTTTGTTGCTTGCAGCTTAAAACCTGTTAAGTTGTAATTGTAACCTGCATGAAATTTTGTTTTTCATCCCACTCCTTCATCTTTCCTCATATCCTCCAACTTTCTTGCCCTATGTCCCCATTACAACCCCTTAGAGGCTCTGGACTCACAGTTCTTTCACTCTCTTTGCTATCCTGCCTCCTCTATTCATCCAGCTAAGAGGCCAGAATCTAGCAGGGAAATGGATGATGCTTTATTCAACCACCCTTATTACCTTTTTCTTCTTCCTCTGATGGACTTATGAGGTAAATTGCAAGTCTTGGCTAAACCAAACTGTCAGCTTGTTCCTCACCTGCTGCTGAGGGCCTGATTCTGGTTGGGAAATTCACATGACTGAGCAGTCTTGCCTAAGTCCTATAACAGGCAAACCACCATTGTGGAGGGGGGCAGAGGTTCTTTACCTTTCTAGATAGGAGAGATGAAAATGTATGGTGTTTGAGGTTCACACTCCTTAACCCTTTGGTAACTCAGTGCCTGAATTAGCACCACAGAACAACACAGGATCTCTGGTGTAAACCAGTAGCTGAGTTCAGGCACCCCTGTTCCCACCCCACTGAGGTTACCCTAAAAGGGAAACTCCTGTTATCTGGAGGTAGCAGGTGGAGAGTACCTGTCTCCTATGACTAGTAAGTGAGGATGAGTTAAGGCCTGTCCTGGTCTCAAGTGATCCTCCTACTTCGGCCTCCCAAAGCTCTGGGATTGCAGGCATGAGCAACCATGCCTGGCCAACTTGGTATCTTACACTCCTGCTCTGCCCTGCATGCAGGCACAGATGGTCCTGGGGGCCAGAGATGTCCAAGTGACAGAAAGTAAAAGCCACATAGAAGTACATGGGCTGAAGAAATGTAGACAGATTCTTGAGAGTGTCTGCTACAATATGGAAAGAATCTGAATGTTCGGCTTCAGTGATTTTTGTGTGAGTGTGTGTGGCAAATAGGTGGCTGGTTCTTCCACCCTGACAAGGCACATGCCCACACTGTGCTGAATGTTCAGCAGTTTTGAACCAAAAAACAGCATGACTCCCATGCCCTATCCTCTCTATTAACCCAATCTCACCTCAAGGGTCTTTGTTTGTTTCCCCGATGAAAACAGTCCTAAAAGGAAAACATTTTGCCAGTGTGGAAGAGGTGAAATAAAAAATGGCAGAAGTGCTAAAAGCATCAATACTGATGAGTTTAAAAAGTGTTTGGGCAGTGGAAAAAGCATCTTGATAAGTGTATTACATCAAATGGAGAGTATTTTGAAGGTGACTTAAGTGCAAACATGTAAGAATAAACACACAATTTTTTATAAATAAATTTCTGAGTTTTTTGGTCCCCCTCATAACATATATATTTACTATATAAATATATATTACTATATATTATATTGTATATATTATATATATTTATATATATTTTCTTTCTGATAAGACCCAGGAGAGACATACTTTTGCATACAGTGGAGGTAGGTAGCTGCAAGTTTTTTTCCCCTAAGGGACAAGAACGTTAATCTTTTATTGGACAAATATTGAGTATTGAGTGACTGTTGAGTCCCAGCCGTGGGGACAACTAAACAGATCCTTAATCTGTATGGTAGAGACAATGCTAGGAAGACAATACAGTGGGGATGGGACAGAGTGTCCTGGAAAGGCATCGTTTCCAGGAGAAGGGGCAAGACAGGCTTTTGTGGGGCTGACAGCCTAGCCAAATCTGTAGTGAGAGGGTGTGAGCCAAACAAATGGAGGGGCTGTCCAGGTGGCGGAGACATCCAGGGCACATGATGTGGTGGAAAGGTGCTCAGAAATGTTCCATAAGCAGCTCGACTAGTGAGTTGGTGAGGAAGGGGGCGGGGGGAGGCTGGAAGCCACTGTGAGGACTTGCACTTTTCCTCAGGGGAATGGGGAGGTCACCACAAAGTTTCATTTGCTTTTTAGAGATGGGGTCTTGCTATGTTGCCCGGGCTGGAACACAGTGGCACAATCATAGCTCACCGCAACCTCAAACTCCTGGCCTCAAGCAGTCTTCTTACCTCAGCTGCTCAAAGTGCTAGGATTATTGTGATTCCGTTTTTAATGCTCAAATTCTATTTTTAAAAAAACTTTAAATTTATTTAAAATTTTTTTCAAGTTGATATCTCACTCTGTTGTCTCCAAGGCTGGTGTACAGTGAGTGGCATGATCACAGCTCACTGCAGACTCAACTTCAGACAATTCTTCCACTCAGCCTTCCAAGTAGCTGGGACTACAGGCATGTGCCACGACATATGGCTAATTTTATTTATTAAGTTTTTGTAGAGATAAGGTCTCACTATGCTGCTTAGGTTTGTCTTAAACACCTGGGCTCAAGCAATTCTCTTGCCTCTGCCTCCCAAAGTGCTGATGTTACAATTGGCTACTTCACTTGAGGTCAATCAATTCAAGAGGCAGACAGCTTGGAGAAATAAGGAGTTTTATTCTGATACCATGGGGTCAGGGAACAGGGTATGTATTCACCAAAACCCCATTTCTTTAAGCAAAGTTTTCTTACCATATTTACAGCAAAGCAGGGAGTGTCTTATCTATCGCTGCTATTGATTAATAACGACTACATGTCTTGTGACCATTACTCAGTTTCTTCTTTCTAATCTCTGTTTAGACCTCAAAAATTTGCTGACATAAGTCTGTGTTTAGATTACATCAATCCTGCTAATCTAAGTTACAACTTCCTTGAACAATTTGGGGCCACATAATTTCTAGTTGGTTACAGTCTTGCTTATTATGGAAGCTTTGTTCACAAGGCTTAAACATTATACATAACATTAATGCAAAGACATGAAAAGAAGCAGTTGTCATCTAGAGACTAAGGGAACAGATAATTTTCTGAGTTTTAGGGGGTTTCAGCAGAGTTCATTTCTCATCTAGGTCTGGTGGAGGCTTTTCCAGGGACGTGCAGTTTTTTTGCATATTCTCTTTATTGGGGGCACAGTGCAGAGGGCTATGCTCCCTTCAGTACCAGCAGCAGTTCTAGATTCAAGGACAGCAAAGGGGGAGAAGAAAAAAGTGTGCATTTTAAAATTCAAGTGGCTTCTACCTTTAGCCCAACTCAGTAACAAAAAAATTTATTAATACAAGTTTCTGGGCCTTTTCTAAATGACTGTTTTAATATAATAAAAATGAACTCTTTTCAGCCTGTAACACTGGGATTACAGGTATAAGCCACAGAACCTGGCCTATTTATTTTATTTTTAAAACTCAGATGATGCCCCATTTGAAGGCACTACCTATATGAACCTGAGAGAGACCCTTGGGGTACAGGAAAGGCAGGCATCAGGGAGAGGGATCTGTGCCCTTGAGCCCTCTCCCACAGTATGCATGTATAATGTCTATATGTGTTACAGAGGTTTCTGAGAAAGGTCTGTGTGAGAGTTCTGTTCACCCTCTGTATCTCAGAGGTGATTTTATCCAGCATGTGTAACACAGATGTCTTTTTCAAAAATTGACATTTATGTATTTGTTTATTTATTTATTTTTATTTTAAAGATGTGAGGTACAATTCAGGGTTAGGTATACAAATGTTCATACCCCTAAGCAGGTACCCTTGTTGATGAGGTGTGCCCCTCTCTCCCCTGGCAGTTTCCCTCAACTGCCAATCCCACCCTTCCTCCCCTGGCAGTTTCCCACTACTGCCAATCCCTTTCTTATAGCATTATGATGCTTGTTCAAGGTCTGCTTATGAGTGACAACATATGGTACTCTGTTCTTTGTTTCTGTGATAGAACACTGAGTCTGATAGACTCTAAATCCATCCAAATTGCTGCCAAGTCCATATGTTTGCCCTTCTTTATGACTGCATAAGATCCCATTAACATGGATGTCTTTTTAAAAACCTTCCCTTTGGGTGTTGTGCTTTCAGCTCATCCCAGACAAAACCCAGGTTTTGCCACATCCGCTACTAGCGAGGGCCATCAGATATGCTATGGGTTGGTGTCTCTTCTTCCCAGAGGTGCTGGCAAGGCAAAGAGAGGTGGACAGGGCTTGTCATCAGGGGTTTTGGTCTTACTGATCCTCTGCTCACCAGTCAAGCCCCAGACCTCAGGGAAGGAGGACCTCTTACATTTTCAGAACAAGGGAGAGCACAGGATCATTGTAAAATGAATTGGGAAATGTTCCTTCTTCTCTTGTTTTCTGAAAGAGTTTATGAAGGACTGGTATTAATTCTTTAAATATTTGGCAGAATTCACCAGTTAAATCATCTGGCCCTGGGCATTTCTTTGTGGGAAGTTTTAAAAAATTGCTTAATTGAATATTTTTATTTGTTACAGGTCTATTCAGAGATTTTTTGTTTCTTCTTGAGTCAGTTATGGTAGTTGTGTCTTCCTAAGATTTTGTTAATTTCATCTAGGCTGTCTAATTTGTTGGTGTACAGTTGCTCATACTATTTCCTTATAATCCTTTTTATTTCTGTAAGGTAGGTAGTGATGTCCCTTCATTTTTAATTTAGTAATATGAATCTTCTGTCTCTTTTTTTTCTAGTTAAAGGATTGTCAACTTTGTTGATCACTTCAAAGAGCAAACTTTTAGTTTTGCTTATTTTCTCTTTTGTTTTCTGTTTCATCTATTTCCAGTCTAATTTTTATTATGTTCTTCCTTCTGCTTGTTTTGGATTTAGTTTACTACTCTTTTTCTAGGTCCTTAAGGTATAGCTTAAGGTTATTGGTTTGAGATCTTTTTCTTTTCTAATGAAGGCATTTACAGCTACACATTTTTCTCTAATAACATCTTTAGCTGGATTCCACATGTTTTGGTATGTATGTTTTAGTTTTCACTTATCTCAAAATATTTTCTAATTTCTTTTGTGATTTCTTCTTTCATCCGTTGATGACTTTGGAATGTGTTGTTTAATTTCTACATATTTAAAAATTCCTCAAATTTCCTCTGTTACCAATTTCTTTATTTTGGGCTGGAGAACATACTTTGTATTATTTCACTCCTTTTAAACTTAGTGAAATTTGTTTTATCTCTTAATGTATAGAATCTGTCCTGGAGATTCCAAGAGCATTTGAGAAGAATGTGTATGCTGCTTAAAGAATGTGTATGCTGGACAGAGTGTTGTTCTGTAAATGTCTGTTAGTTCTAGTTGACATACAGCATTGTTCAAATCTTCTCTTTCCTTGCCAATCCTATGTTTAATTGCTCTACCCATTATTGAAGGTGGGATATTGAAGTCTCCAACTACTATTGCTAAATGAAGGAGTTTTTTTTGGAACAAATGATGAATATATTTTCTGATAATTGGGTTCACATCAAGTCAGGGGAGGCTACAAGATGCAAATATCCTCCCTAAAGTAGAAAAATTAATAGAGGCTGAGAGGTTGATTATCTTCACAGTTCAACCACAACCCCTATTCTGCCTCCTTCCACTTCCGTGACCACCTTCTAACTGGAAGTCTGAAAAGTCCCTCAAATCTGTACCCTTTTCTCATTTCCTGCATCTCATCAATACCTACTTGATCCAGATCATTGCCTCCCGATTTCCTACCCTCCAACAGTCCAATTCAACCTCAGCTTCAGTTCAGCAGATGTCACCATTGTCCTTGGGAATTGTCCTTGGGAATTGCCCCGCTGGGCACATTATCACCACTGGCCTCTATCAGCTAACTGGACAGGTGCAAACACCATTTAACATGACCTCCAGGGGGCGGTATAGGGAGCATTTGTACATCACTACTCCAAGCGTGGTCACAGGCTAACCACAACCTTATCACCTGGGTTCTTGAAAATAATGCCACATTTCAGGGCCACACCACACCTGCTGAATCTGAATCCATATTTGAACAAAATCCCTGGAAATTCCCTGCACATTAAAGTCTGAGAAGCATTTCCTTATCCCTGTTTCAGCCTTGATTCAGCCTCATTTGTTCAGACATGTTCATTCACCCAAACCACAAATTTGGAGCATGATCGCAATTTAAAAAAGAAAATAAACAGAAATTGGGCATTAAAAACAAAGCCACCATAATCCCAGCACTTTGGGAGGCCAAGGTGGGAGGACTACTTGAAGCCAGGAGTTCAGCCTGTGCTATTTTGGCATTTTAACCACCTTTCAACTGTGGTTTCACACCCTGGTTCCTGGACTGCTGTTGCCCCTCCTGAGAGCCCCACATTCTCCCCTGCATCCACATTTCCCTGCCCCCCAGCTTCCTAGCTCTTAGAGGATCTGGTATCTTCCACCTTCTCAGCTCCAGAAGAACCAACCTGGAGTCCTGTCCCCCTGGCTAGGTTGCTGCTGCCCACCTTGGCTCCCACAATACCCTGGGCTACTCCTCACTCTGAGCTTGGTCGTGCAGGGAGTAGACAGGGACTTGACACTGCTGATGGCCACTCTTCACAAGTTAAGCTGTTGCTGCAAGGACTGCTGGGTGAATAAGATTGACTTTGTTTCTCATTTGTCTGTTTAGACCAAGGCAGAACAAGTGAACCTCTATAAATGAGATGAATGTCCCAAAGGAAGCATGGTTTGGGGGCAGATGACAGCATTGGAGGTATCAGAGGAGAGCAGTCTGACAGAGAAGGACCCATGTTTCTAATTCTGCTCTGGCAGCTCTGAACCTGGCTCATAGAGGGTGCCAATGACAAGCAGGCACGTGGATCCCCCAAATCTGGCACTGTAAGAAGTATTCAGGCCAGCCCTAGGGCCAGAGCAGCTGAAGCCAAATGATGGTGATGATGAAGATTCCAGGACCCTGACCACATCATAACCCTGAAGGCCGGAGCCTACCCCCTCACTCCCTCTTGGGCAGGAGGGCAAAGGAAGAAGCCCTCAGCATGTGGGGAATCTGGGAGGTGGCCACACCCCTAGCTGCTTCCCTTGGGATCAACCCAGCTCAGAGGCACAGGGAGTCCATGCACGAGACAGGAGGGGATCATATATGCATGAGACACAAGTCAGCAGTACAGGATCTGAGAGATCCCTGCCCAGCTGGTTCCTCAGAGGCAGAGCTCTGGGTATCTCCCCATGGCCTGGGCCTCCTACTGTTCCCCTTTCTCCTTCTCTGCATAGATGTTGCTCCCAGGTCCTGCCCCAGGCTTACAGGACCCTGAGCTGGGCCTACCCCAAACCCTGAGCTCAACCCAGGCACAGCCTCAGGGAGGGACCTCCTAGGAATGGGCTCTTCATCCTCAAGCTCCCCTCCTGCCCCACCACACAGGCTTTGCCCTTGGTGTCAGTGGCCCTGGGAAAGATGGCAGGCTGACTTGCTCTGGAGAAAACCTCAGGGATAGATTCACTAATTGGTCCCAGCAAAAGCCAGGCCAAGTCCCCATGCTGCTTATGTACTATGACAGCAACTGACTCTCAGGGGTCCTGGATCAATTCTTTGGCTCCAGCTCGGGGACACGGTCACCCTGACCATCAGGGGGCCCAGATCAGGGATGAAGCTGACTAGTATTGTGCTACAGACCATGACAGTAGGAGCAGCTGGCAGTGGTGCACAGTGACACAGACAGATGGGGAAGTGGGACAGGAATCTTCTACCCTGGCTTGGCTCCCATGGCCCCTACCAACCCTCCCCTTGCCAACTTCATGCAGACCAGAAAGCTCTCAGGTCAGTCAGAGAGACCTGGGATGTCATCCCTCCTGGTACAGAGGGAAGGAAGGGTCTGGGAAGATACAGACCTGGGATGTCATCCTGCTTCATTCTTCCACATGCATGCATGAGGCTCTGTGTAGCACCTGCCTTGTGCCTCTGGCTCAGTGCTGGACACCAGGGATGCAGACATGAACAGGGGAAGCCTCTCTACGTGCAGAGTTCCAAGTCTCATGCAAGGATTCTGAACTATGGGACCCCAGGAGTCATGGGCAATATTGTACTAGAGTATGAGAGGGAGCATTTTTCTGGGGAAAATCCCATGGTTTTCATTCCATTTCCAAAGAAGTCCATGGTCCATAAAAGTCCTAGCATCCTTGGACCTAGAGGGCTCTCCTCCCCAGCTCTGTGACCTTCGGCAACTCATTGCACCTGTGTGAGTTCCTAGATTTCTGTGGCCCTGTCAGGGTGGCTGTGTCCCTGAATAGTGTCTGTGAATCACAATTTACCCTCCATGGATTTATGGCGTTATTATAAGATAAGAGAGAGAGAGAGAGAGAGAGAGAGAGAGAGAGAGAGAGAGAGAGAGAGAGAGAGAGAGAGAAGAAGAGAGATTTTAAGGAATTGGTACTTGCAATTGTGTAGCCTGATGAGTCCAAAATCTGCATGGCAGGCTGGCAGGCTGGAGACCCAGGAAAGAATTGCAGTTCAAGTTCAAAGGCTGTCTTTGTGGCAAAATTTCTTCTTGCTCAGGGGAGGCCAGTCTTTGTTCTATTCAGGCTTTCAACTGACTGAATGAGGCCCACTCATGTCATGGAGGGCAGTGTACTTTACTCAGAGTCCTCCTATTTAGATGTTAATCTCATCCATCAGACAACTCCATAGAAACATCCTGAATGATGTTTGACCAAATACCTGGGCACCCTGGCCCAGACAAATTGATAGGAAATTAATCATCATTCTGGCCTTAAATAATTAATGGCAGCTACATTATCACCCTAATGTTCAAGGAAACCTTAAGACTTCTGGAGACTGAAGAATATTTTGAAGTCTCCAAAATAGCAGAGACCACCCCCAGAGAGGCTCTCAGGAGCCATGGAGCAGGTCCATTGGCCCTGAGAACTTGGGAGTTTCTAGAACATTTACTTCTGGGACCTGGGGACAGTGGTCCTGTGGCCAGTTCTGAAGATGGCCTGGGAGGAGTCGCAATGATTACAGGTGGAACTTTTGGGGCTTGTGGGATGGATCTAGCTCTCCCACATCTCAGCCCAGGAGGAGATGGGGCAGACCTGGGTGGCTGGTGCTGCACCTGTGCCAGCTAGGTAGGTCCAGCCAGCCCGCCCAGTGAAGAACCAGACCCTTACCACTCTGCACAGAAACCCTGCTCCGTTTCTCTTCGTTGCCTCAGCCCACCCCACACCAAAGTCCCAGGTGCAAGAGAGGACTCAGGGGCCTGGCAGAGGCCATGGCATGTGTGGGCTCGGTGCTAGCCATGATGAATCCAACCTCACTCCAGAGAAGGTTCCTGGCCTATGGCTGAAATCTACAAGGATGAGTTCTGGAGGTCTATTGTGCAACATGGAGACTACAGCTAATAATATATTGTATACTTGAAAATTGCTATGAGAATAGTTTTTATTTTTTTCTTCTTTTTTTTTAGTTAGAGTCTCACTCTGTTGCTGGAGCGCAGTGGCACACTCATGACTACTGCAACCTCAACCTGCTGGACTCAGGTGATCCTTCCACCTCAGCCTTCCAAGAAGCTGGAACTACAGGCATATGCCACCATATCCAGCTAAATTTTCTTGATTTATTGTAGAGATAGGATCTCACCAAGTTGCCCCGGCGGTTTCCAACCCCAGGACTCAGGCAATCCTCTCGCCTCCACCTCCTGAGGTGGAGAATAGATCTTAAATGTTCTCATTACAAAAAGAAAATAAGTATGTGAAGTCATGTTTATGTTAATTCACTTGATTTAATCATTTCACAATGTCTGCATGTATCAAAATATCACATTGTACATTGTAAATATACACAATTTTTGACTAGGTGTGGTGGCCCATATCTGTAATCCCAGGACTTTGGGAAGCCAAAGAGGGAGGACCACTTGAGGCTAAGAGTTCAAGACCATCCTTGGCAACATAGTGAGACCTTGTCTCTACAAAAAAAGTTTTTTAATTAGTTGGGCATCATGTGGTACTGTATGCCCAGCTACTGTTATAGACTGAAAAGAGGCCATTTGGGTTGTATTAGAACAGTCATTTAGAAAAGACTTTAAAACTTATATTAAGAAACCATTCTTTGTAACTGAGTTAAGCTGAATGTAAAAGTCGTTTGTATTTTTCCTAACCCCCCCCGACTTCTCTCCTAGCACAGCCTTGCCCAACTGGTCAATTTTATCTAGTAAGTCATTGCTGGTGCTGAAGAAGAAACAGCCCAGCAAGTCAGTCCACCTAATTATAAGGAGAGTGGTCCAAGGCCTACAGGAATGTATCTGAAAGCCTGTGTGGGCATTGGCCACTTCTCCTCCACTTGTGAATATGAGGACATTAGATTGCTATAGGCCAGGGCTCTGGGAATAGGGAATTGTTACAAATATGTTTTAAAACAATCTAAAGCTATCATTTTAAATATTGTAACTTTCCCTTACTTCCAGTGTTGCAATTGCCTACCCCTTCCTGTAAAGAACATGTTGTGAATTACAAAATGTTATCCAAAATATTAGCATAACCAGCAGACTCTGAATATGTCAGTGGTCACATATCAAAAATTGTTCCTGTAAATCTTGAGTCATGCTAAAACTGCACGTAGGCTTCAAGCTCGGGGTGGGTGAAGGGCTATGAATTTTGAGTATAAATACCGGAATGAATTTGTGTTGCTTTGAATGGGTTTTTTGGTAAGGATGCCAATTTGTCTCCCTATAACTTGATTATAAAACAATCTCTTCTCGCCCAGTCACTGACTCTTATCTTTTAATTGGCCACGAGAGATAGCAGCTGGTTGTTGATCAGACTGTTTCACTCATTGGGAGGCTGAGGTAGGAGAATCCCTTGAGCCTAGGAGTTCAAGACTACAGTGAACTATGATGGTGCCACTGCACTCCAACCTGGGTAACAGTTTTCTAGCTCCGCACTTAAATTTTGCACCAAGGCTTGTGCCTCACTTGCTTTCCCTTAGTCCTCTGGGTGGGGCAGAAACAAAGCCAGGAGCAGAATGTTTGTTACAGGTGGTGGTCACTGATGGCTGCTGTCATGGAGGGTGTCTGGGCCTTCACTCCCCACTCCCCACCATGCCTGCACCCGGCCTTTGTCCTGCAGTCCTGGAGGAGTTGTGGAGGAATTTAAGTAGAGGATGTCAGAGGTGGATTTGTGTTTTGGAAAAATTGGCTGACGATCAGAGGCTGGGATGAGGCCCAGAAAAATCCTTTCTCAAAAAAATTTGTATTTGTGAGTGTATAAATATATGTGTGTGTATGTATATATGTGTGTGAGTATACATGATTTTTGTTTGTCAATTATACCTTTAGAAAGCTAGGGCAGGGGAATCTATAAGGATGTGTGTATGGCTGTGTCTGTGTGATCAATGAGGTCTGTTGGGGTGCTGAACATGGTGCATTAAACAACACTTTTATTATTGTATCATGATTCCTGGATTTGAACAGTGAGTGGCTTCTTGCTAAACTTAAACCTGTTTCTCCCCTCTCACCAACTCCTCCCTCTGGACTGGTTGGAAGAGCCTCACTCCACTGAGCTCAAGCCCTTGGGGACTCCTACTGGGCACTGGGAATGCTCTGTAGACCTAGGGTGCCCTTAGGGAACTGGGGAGCGAGACTGGGCCAGGTGTGCCCCAGGGGCAGAGCCAGGAGGGCTGTGGTGGGTGGCAGTTGAGCCCTGAATCCTGACCACAACAGGGCGGTTGCCAGATGTCCTTCTGGGAGAGATCCCCCCAGGGGTAACAGGTGCAGACCCTGGAAGGGGTTGGGCTGGGGTCATGGGCCAGAGTTGGTCCAGGGAGAAGGCAGGACCATAAGGGCTGAGGTGCACTGGGGTGACTGTTGCCCACAAGAGGGAACATAAGGCTCCACTCTCTAGGCCTTCCATGCTGCCAGAGGTGCCTTTGGCTCTGAGGGCAGATGAGGCCTGGGACAGGCCACATGTGCCTTGTGGCCCCTGGGTTGCTGGGCTCTGGCCCCAGGCATTGCTGGCCCCTGCTGCTGCTGGGCCTGGCCATGGGTGCCCATGGGCTTCTGCCCCCGATGGCAGCATGGCAGAGCAGGGCCCTGGGCTCTGGAGCCAGGGCAGGAAGTGGCCAGACCATCCTGTGGAGGCTATGGGGCAGGTAAGGGGAGAGGGGTCCAGGGCATGTGGGAGTCCTGCAACCAGAGCTCGAAGTAGGTGACAAGGGGGAGACCAGCCAGCGGGGTGAGAAGGAAGGTCAACCCTAGAGGGGGGCCTAGGCAGACATTGACTTTATCTAAAGGGGTTGATATTTTGTCCATCATGGAGTTGTCTGAAATCATTTTTATTTTTTATATCATATTAAAATATTATTTGGCTCGATTCTTGAGTTTTCTAGCCCCCCTTTAACTTTTGCATGAAGGCTAGTGACTCACTTGCCTCCCCTTAGTTTTCTGGGTAGGGCAGAAGCAAAGGCAGGAGCAGAATGTTTGTGACAGGTGGTGGTCACTGATGGCTGCTGTCCATGGAGCGTGCCTGGGGCTCTACTCCCCACCCCCACCGTCCCTGTCTCTGAGCCCTTATTCTCACTGGGCAGGGACCACTCTCCAGAGCACCAGGTGTGGGCTGCAGCTGATGTTGTAGAAGGGCCTTTCCTGAGGTCTCTGGGTCACCAGACCCTCAGCCAGGGACATCACCTGACTGGCCCCCTGGGAGCCTAAGGCAACCCAGGGTGCAAGAACCTCCAGGGGAAAGGGCTGG
>NW_007255141.1:14946-22658 GCF_000164805.1 Carlito syrichta | reverse complement strand
TGGGGGAGGGTGGGGGGGCATGGTGCAGCCCACCTTGCTGTGTAATCCCAGCACTGTCCTCTCTGTGTGTAGTGGGAAGTCCCCAAAGCATTGAGAATTTGGGTCTGTTCATGACAGTCTGTGACACAACAGCCAGTTCATCACCAGTGTACTTTATACCCTGCAGGTCCTCATCATTTCAGGGAGAGAACCTCCTTCTTAGTGACCCCATGAGACAGGTCCTACTTTTATCCCCGTATTACATATGAGGATAGAAGCCAGAGAGGTGAGGCGAACTGCCCAAGGTCACACAGCTCATGGGCACACACCCAAGTCCTGAGCTTGATGGCCTCCATTTCTCTTCTGTCCCCATCTCCTGATGATGGAGCTGACAAGTCCACATCTCAGGCCTCAGTTTCTTTTCTGCAAAGTAAGAGTCCTGATTGGGTGAAGGCCTTGCAGCCTGACACTCACTCACAGGGGTGACTCTGGTGAAGGGCTCCCGGGATAAGCTGACTCTGCTTTAGACCAGTAGCCTGGTCGTGCAGGGCAGGTCAGCACTTGTGGGTGTGGGGCCAGGACTGGGGTCTCAGTATCCTGAAGGACCTGCTGAGCAAGGAGTCTCCATTGGGGCCCAGCTCTGTGCCAGACTGAGATCCTGGAGGAGCTAGACTTGCCCTACCACAAGTCCACAGGGGAAGAAGTTCAGGTGAGGTGACAGTTACATGCAGTGTGATGGCCGCAGGACAGACTAGGATAGGGGAGGCCAGAGGGGCTGCCACGGAGGATGAATGACAAGCAGAGACATACACCTGGGTGGAAGTCTCACAGGCTCAGGAAACTCTCCATCTTTCGCCGGGCTGGAGGAAGGGGATTCTGGGGCCAAGGTGGTCTGGGAGGAGGCTGGAGAGGTGACCAGGGCTTGATCCAGAGAAGCCATCCCTGGAAGGCAGACTTCATCTAGGGAATCGTGGGGTGTGTTTGCAGGTAAATGACAGCACTGGGCTTGAAGGGGTAGGTGGGGGTGGGAATCCAGAACTAGAGGGAACCCCAGGAGGGTTTCACAGTAATCCAGGCAGACTTTGACAGATACAGGGAAAGATTCAAGAGGCAGGGAGGAGTGAAGAAGACTCTCTGGCTTTTTATGGACAGTTAAGAGAACACTGTGACCATATCAATGTGTTCTGTATTTTAAAACAGTCCAAGAGAAGGGCTGGTCTGCAAGGGGTCCAAGAAGGGAGTGTGGGCTTGGCTTGGGCCCCCCAAGACCATCCACCTACCAACTTGAGAATAAACTGGGAGCCTGAACACAGAGGGTCTGTCTGGTGGTGGGGACAGACCCATGGTCTGTGTTACGAGCAGCACAGTGGGAGGGGTGTGCTCCCTGTGTGGGCGGATGCCCAGGCTGGCCTCACAGATGAAGGAGCTGGGTGCTGGCTGAGGATGGGGTGCTGGGCAGAGGCAGCAGCGCTGAGAGGAGGGCGAGGGACAGGCTGAGAGCTTTGGAGGATGAGGAGTGGGCACCGGCAGAATAGACTCATAGACAGTCAGTGGGAGACTGAATTTCTGAAATACATATTCAGACTCAGAAAAATGTGCATTCCTTTGAATCAAGTACTTGCACTTCTGGACATTTATCTTGAAGAAATAAAACTTCAGCTAAATATTATAAATTTGTTCTTGGGGGAAGGAGGAATGAAAACAACCTAAATGTCAAATAGGAGAAGGTAAAATAAATATTGTACATTCATGGTATATATGCCACATTTAAAAAATCCACTCATCCATTGTTAGGTTGATTTCATAACTGAATTATGGTAAATAATGGAGCAAGGAATGTGGGAGTGCAGATATCTCTTTCACAAGTTGATTTCATGTTCTTTGGATATATACCCCATAGTGAGATTGCTGAATGATATGATTGTTCTAGTTTTAATTTTTGAGGAAACTCCATGTTGTTTTCCATAATACCTCTACTAATTTACATCTCACCAACAGTGTACAAATGTTCCCTTTTCTCTGCATCGTCTCAAAACTTCCATCTTTCTGATAATAACCATTCTAATGGGTTTGAGACGATATCTTACTGTGCTCTTAATTTGAATTTCTCTGATGATTAGTGATGTTGAGCATTTTTTCATATACTTATTGGTCATTTGTATGTCTTCTTTTGAGAAATGTCTATTCAGAATCAATCTGATGGGTTTTGCCAGTTTATTCACTTTTTTTTGAGGGATAGAGTTTTGGAGTTTCCTACTCTACCATTTTTTAATGACATCAACATCAGGTTCATAGATTTTAATAGTGAAGTCTATTTTCCACTGTCCTTCACCATATGTAGCTACTGCTAACAGATGAGTATGTTTCCTACTAGGTTATTTCCCATGTATATGCTCCTTTCCTTATCCCCAAATAAATATATACAGCTATTTTGGTTTTTCAACAACTGATCCATACTACATATGGATATGCAAACTCTATTTTGGAGGATTTCTTATTTGTGTAAATTGATGGGGTACAAGTGCAATTTTGTTACATGCATACATTCCATAGTGATGAATTTAAGGCTTTTAGGGTATCCATCACCCACATAACGTACATTGTACTCGTTAAGCAACTTCCCATCTCCCCACCCCAACCCACCATCTATCATTACACTCACTCTCTACATCGTGTGTCTACATTATTTAACTCCCACAAGTGAGAACATACAGTAATTGACTTTTTCTACATCTGACTTGTTTCACTTAGATAGTGATCTCCAGTTCCATTCATGTTGATGGAAAAGTCATGATTTCATTCTTTTTTATGGCTGAATAATATTTCATTGTTTGTGTGTGTGTGTGTGTGTGTGTGTGTATGTGTGATATATCTTTCTTTATCCAACTGTTCATTGATGGACACTTAGAATGGTTCCATATCTTTGCTACAGTGAACAGTGGTGCTATAAACATATGAGTGTAGGCATCTTTTTTATATATTAGTTTATTTTCCTTTGAGTAGAAGACCCAGTAATGGGATCACTGGATTGAATGGTAGTACTATTTTTAGTTCTTAAGGAAATATTCATACTGTTTTCTATAGAAGTTATACTAATTTATGTTCCCACTAACAGTGTGTAATAGTTCTTTTTTCTTTGCATCCTTGCCAACATGTTTTTTCTTTTTTGAATAAGACCTCAAAAACACAGGCAACAAAAACAAAAATAGATAAATGGGACTTAAACTGAAAAGCTTCTGCACAGCAAAAGAAATAATCAGCAGAGTGAACAGACAGTATGCACAATGGGAGAAAATATTTGCAAGCTATTCACCCAATAAATACCCAAAATATACGAGGAACTCAAACAACTGAACAGCAACAACAAAATAAATAATCCTATTAAAAAGTGAGGAAAAGACATGAAGAGACTTTTTCAAAAGAAGAAATTAATGGCCAACACCTATCTTAAAAAAATGCCCTGTTGGTTCCATGATCTTGCTATTGTGAACAATGATGTGATAAACATATGTGTGCAGGTATCTTTTTTATAGAGTGATTTGAGTTCTTCAGGGTATATTCCCAGTAGGCGGATTGCAAGGTCATATGGAAGGCTGGTTTTTAGAACTTTTAGGAATAGCCACACTGATTTCCACAGAGGCTATACTAATTTACATTCCCACCAATGGTGTAGAAGTGTTCCCTTTTCACCACATTCTCTCCAGCATCTATTATTTTTTGAGTTATTGATGATGGGCATTCTGATTGGAGTTAGGTGGTATCTCAGTGTAGTTTTAATTTGCATCTCCTTGATGACTAGTGAGGCTGAACATTTTTTCATGTATCTGTTGGCTGCTCATATGTCTTCTTTTGAGAAGTGTCTATTCACCATGCTGTCCATCAAAAGAGGACTGGGTTAAAAAATGTGGTACAAATATTCAATGGAATATTATGCAGCCATAAAAAAGAGCAAAATCATGAATTTCACAGCAACCTGGATGGAATTCGAGTTTATAATACTGAGTGATCTTTCACAGAAACAAAGATCTGAGTATCACATGTTGTCACTCATAAGTGAACCTTGAACAACTACCGTAATACTATAAGAAAAGGATTGACAATGTCAGGAAACTACGAGGTGGGGAGGGCAGGCAGGGGCAGGGATGTGGGATTAACAGTAGTCAATATCTGTCTTGGGAATGGGGGGCACACCTCATCAACAAGGGTACCTGCATAATGAATATTTTTATACCTAACCCTTAACTGTACCCCACAATTTAAAAATAAAAATATATATAATTTAAAAATATTCCCAACATTACTAATAATCAGAGAAATGAATATTAAGACCACAATGAGATATCATCTTACCACAGTTCAAGTGGCTATTATTTAAAAGTAAAAAAAAACCTATTTCATATTTAATATACCACTAAATTAACCTCATTTCTTATATGGCTCCATAATATACTATAATAGATAAGAAATTTAATTAATGTTTGTGGACATTTAGGGTTTTTAAAAATTTTTGAAATAATGAATCATACTGCTTTGAATATTCTTGAACAAGAACCTCAGACACTAATGGAAGGATTTCTGCAGGATTAATTCCTAAAATGCTGGTTCGATGGGCATATGTATCACAAAAATCATCAAAATGGTAACGTGGGAGGAGAATATGAGTGTTTATCTTATACTCTTCATATATCTTATAGAAATATTATGGATAAAATGATATAATTATGTCTGAAATTTGTTCTGAAATAATCCAGAGAGAGTGGCGTGAAGTGTTGGGAGTAGAAATGAAGCAAGTTTGGCACGTGTTGGGAATACTGAAGCTGAATGATGCACTTTGAATGTGTGTTTCTTTGATTATTTGTGAAGTTGAGACTTTTTGCATTTACTGACTGCATCCCTTCCATAATTTGTCCATTGCTATCTTTAGCCTGAGTTTCTAATAGGTGCTTGTCTTCCTCATCTTGGTTTGCATGCACTCTTTATACAATATGAATATTCAAATATTACCTATCACATAAATTCAAAATACTTTCTTCCAGTTTGTTTTCTAATAGGCTTCATTTTTTAGAGAAAAATAAAGTTTTAGGTTCACAACAAAATCAAGTGGAAGGTACAGAGATTTCCCATATGCCCCCTGCCCCATATGGGCATAGCCACCCCATTTTCAACACCATCAGAGTGGTACATTTGCTACAATTGATGAAACTACTAAAAAATAAAAATAATTAAAGAAATAAAGTCAAGTACTTGCGTCATAAAAAAAGAAACTGCGTTGACACATCATTATCACCCAAAGTCCATAGTTTACATCAGGATTCACTCTTGGTGTTGTATATTCTGCAAGTTTGGACAGATATATAATGACATATATCTACCATTATAGTATCATATAGAGTAGCTTCACTACCCTAAAAGTCCACTTATTTATCCCTCCCTCCTAAGCCCTGGAAGCCACTGACTTTTATACTGTCTTCAAAGTTTTGCCTTTTCAAGAATGTAATATAGTTGGAGTTGTACCATATGTAGGCTATCCAGATTGGCTTCTTTCACTTAATAATATGCACTTAAAGTTCCTTGGTGTCTTTTCATAGTTGATAGCTCATTTCTTTTTAGCACTGAATAGTATTCTAGTGTCTGGATGTACCACAGTTTATTTACCCATTCACCTATTGGAGAACAGTTTGGTTGCTTTACCAATTCTGAATTGCTTATAAACATCTATGTGTAGGATCTTATTGAAGGCATAAATTATCAACTCCCTTGCACAAGTACTAAGGCGTGCAATTGCTGTATCATATGCTAATAATAAGTTTATTTTGTAAACAAAACCTGCCAAACTGCCTTAGAAAGTGATTGTACCATTTTTTTATTCTCACCAGCAATGAATGAGGGCTCTTGTTGCTTCACATCCTTGTCAGCATTGGTGTTGTCAGTGTTCTGGATTTTGACCCTTCTAACAGGTGTTATCTCAATGTTGTTTTAATTTGCATTTTTCTGAACACATATGATGTGAAGCATCTTCTCACATTCTTATTTACCACTTGTATATTTTCTCTGATCCTTTTCAAAGTTTTTTGATCCACTTTTTTTTTATTATGAAGCTGTGGGGTACAGTTAAGGGTTAGGTATACAATTGCGTTTCATTCAGGCACCCTGTTGATATGGGGTGTTTCCCCGTTCCCAGACAGATATTTGCTACTGTTAATCCCATCTCCCTCCGCCCATCATAGTTTCCCAGTATGGTCAGTCATTTTCGTATAGTATTGCATTGGATGTTTAAGGTCCATTATATGAGTGAGAACATGTGATATTTGGATCTTTGTTTCTGTGAGAGGTCACTCAGTATTATAGACTCTAGTTCCATCCAGGTTGTTGCGAAATTCATGATTTTGTTCTTTTTTATGGCTGCATAGTATTCCATCGTGTATATGTACCACATTTTTTTAATCCAGTCCTCTTTTGACGGGCAGCATGGCTGTTTCCAGGTTCTTGCTATTGTGAACAACACTGCGATAAACATGCGTGTGCAGGTATCTTTTTTATAGAGTGATTTGTGTTCTTCAGGATATATTCCCTGTAGGGGGATTGCAGGGTCATATGGGAGGTTGGTATTTAGAGCTTTTAGGAATCGCCACACTGCTTTCCACAGAGGTTGCACTAGTTTACACTACCACCAACAGTGTAAAAGTGTTCCCTTTTCACCACACCCTCTCCAGCAGCTGTTATTTTTTGACTTGTTGATAATTGCCATTCTGACTGGGGTTAGGTGGTATCTCAGTGTGGTTTTGATTTGCATCTCCCTGATGATTAGTGAGGTTGAGTATTTCTTCATGTGTTTGTTGGCTGCTCGATGTCTTCCTTTGTGAAGTGTCTGTTCATATCTTTTGCCCATTTGATAATGGGGTTGTTTGTTTTTTTCTTTTCAGCACGTTTGAGTTCCTTGTAGATCCAGGAGGTTAAGCCTTTGTTGGACCTGGAGTTGGCAAATACTTTTCCCCAGTCTGTAGGCTGTCTCCCTGCTCTCTTGATGGTTTCTTTGGCTTTGCAGAAGCTTGTCAGTTTAATAAGGTCCCACTTGTCTATTTTCTCTCTTATGAGCTGTGGGTTTTGGGTTTTGTTCAGGAATTGGATGCCCAGTTCCCGATTTTCACGAGGGCATTTCCTTCATTTTTCTAAGGTTCTTATGGTTTGAGGTTTTACATTTAGGCCTCTGATCCATTTGGGAATAATCTTCGTGCATGGAGATAGATAGGGGTCCTGTTTCAATCTTCTGCATGTGGTCAGCCAGTTTTCCCAGCACCATTTACTGAATAGGTTCTCCTCTCCCCAATGGTAGGTGGTGGAGGCTTTGTCGAAGATGAGTTGGTTGAGAAATTGAGGTTTTGCTTCTGGAATCTCAATTCTATTCCATTGATCTATATGCCTGTTCCTATACCAATACCAAGCTGTTTTGATGATTGTAGCTTTATAGTAAAGTTTGAAGTCTGGTAATGTGATACCACCTGCTTTGTTTTTTTTTGCTGAGGATTGTTCTGGCTATTCTTGGACGTTTGTGTTTCCATATGAATTCCTGCATTGTCTTTTCTCGGTCTGAGAAGAATGTCGCTGGTAATTTGATGGGTATTGGCATTGAATTTGTAGATTGCCTTAGGTAAGATGGACATCTTCACAATGTTGATTCTTCCGATCCATAAGCATGGGATATTTTTCCACTTGTTTGTGTCAACTTTGATTTC
>NW_007255141.1:953-14462 GCF_000164805.1 Carlito syrichta | reverse complement strand
TACCTGGCTTGGGTATCAATGTGATGCTGGCTTCGTAAAATGATTTGGGGAGCATTCCATCTTTTTCAATCGCCTGGAATACCTTCAGTAGGATTGGTATCAGCTCCTCTTTAAATGTCTTGTAGAATTCTGCTGGAAAGCCATCTGGACCAGGGCTTTATTTGTAGGAAGTTTTCTTATTATGTAGTCGATTTCCTTGATTGTTATTGGTTTATTTAGGGTCTCAATTTCTTCTTGTTCCAACTTAGGTAGGTTGTGTGATGTCAGAAAGTCCTCCCTTTCCTTAAGGTTTTCAAGTTTGCTTACATACAAGTGTACATAGTAGTCTCTAGTGATCTTTTGTATTTCTTCAGGATCAGATGTGACTTCATCTTTTGTGTTTCTGATTGTGCTTATTTGGTTTTTTCCTCATTTTTTCTTGGTCAGTCTAGCTAGGGGACCATCGATCTTGTTTATTCTTTTGAAGAACCAGCTTTTTGTTTCATTGATTTTTTGTATTATCTTTTTGTGTTCTATGTCCTGGATTTGGGCTTTTATTTTGGTGATCTGGATTCTTCTGCTGAAATTAGGGTTTTTGTGGTCTTGCTTTTCCAGCTTCTTTAGGTGACTTGTTAGGTTGCTAATTTCTGTTCCTTCCATTTTCCTCATGTGTGTTTGTAGGGATATAAATTCCCCTCTTATTACAGCTTTTAAGGCATCCCAGAGATTTTGGTAAGATGTTTCTTCATTTTCATTTGTTTCCAGGTATCTTTTGATCTCTGTTTTGATTTCATCATTGACCCAGGAGTTATTTAGCATCATGCTGTTTAGTGTCCATGTCTTTGTGGGTTTTGGGGGGACTTTGTTGGTGTCAATGTTTATTTTTATTCCACTGTGGTCCGAGAAGGTGCATGGTAGAATTTCAGTCCTTTTAAAATTGCTTATGCTTGATTGTGTCCAATTATGTGGTCGATCTTAGAATATGTTCCATGCGGTGATGAGTAGAATGTGTATTCTGTGGTCTTTGGATGGAATGTTCTGTAGGTATCAATTAAGTCCATTTGGTCCAGAGTCTCATTGAGGTTCCGGATCTCCTTGCAGATTTTTTGTCCTGATGATCTGTCTAGAGTTGTGAGTGGTGTATTAAAGTCCCCAGTTATGATGGTGTTAGAGTCAATGTCTTTCTTTAGTTTTCCTAGGAGTTGCTTTATGAATGTTGGCGCACCTATGTTGGGTGCATATATGTTTAGGATAGATATTTCTTGTTGATGGGGTGAACCTTTTATCATTATGTAGTGGCCCTCTGTATCTTTTTAAATTTTTGATAGCTTAAATGGTATTTTGTCTGAAATTAGGATCGCGACTCCTCCTTTCTTTTGTGTTCCATTCGCCTGAAAATTTGTTTCCCATCCTCTTACTTTGAGTCTGTGTATGTCCTTTCTAGTGAGATGGGTCTCTTGAAGGCAGTATATTGTTGCCTGGTGATATTTTATCCATTTTGTCATTCTATGTCTTTTCAGTGGTGCGTTTAGTCCATTCACATTCAGACTAATTATTGAAATGTGAGAGTTCATCCCTATCATGGAGTTCTTATTGAGTTATTGTTCTTCCACTTGGTTTTTTCTTTTTTTTTTTTTTTGTCTTTCTTTTGCTTTTGGGGTTGGTTCGTGTATATTTTATTCTTTTCCCTGAACTCTTGTGAAGAACGTTGTTCTTTTTTCCTTTTCTTCTGTGTTTAGTACTTTCTTAAGTGTTTCATGTAGAGATGGTTTTGTGGCTGCATAAGTTCTTAGGGATTGGATATCTGGGAAAGATTTTAATTCTCCCTCACTGATGAAGCTTAGCTTGGCTGGGTAGGTTATTCTTGGTTGAAATTGTTTATCTTTTAGGACTTTGAAGATAGGGCTCCAAGCTCTCCTAGCCTGCAGGGTTTCTGCAGATAAATCTGCTGCTATTCTGATTGGTCGTCCATGGTAGGTGATCTGGTCTTTTTCTCTTGCTGCCTTTAGGATTTTTTCTTTTGTGCCTACTTTATTTAGGCGAATTATTATGTGTCTAGGAGTTGGTCTTCTCATTTTTTGTCTTGCAGGGGTTCTCTAAATCTCTTGTGTTTGAATATTTGCATCACTGATTAGATAAGGGAAGTTTTCTTGAATGATCTCATGGAAAGTTTGTTCCAATGTGGTCTCTGTTTCTCTTTCTGCCTCTGGGAGTCCGATTATTCTTAGGTTAGGCCTCTTGAGGTGCTCACTCATCTCTTGAAGGTTTTTTTTCTGTTTTTTTGAGCTTATTTTCTGTGTTTTTAAGAGTTTGGGTTATTTCTATATTTTGGTCCTCAAGTTCTGAGATTCTTTCTTCCTCTTGGGTAATTCTGTTTTCCATGCTTATCAATTTGTTATTTATTTCATTCACAGTATTCTTTATTACTGTAATCTCAGATATCAGCTCCTTCCTAGTTTCTTCTTGTGTCTCCTCAATTCTTTTTAATCTCTCCATTATTGTTTTGATATCTACATTTGCAGTTTGAGACCCTTCATTCTGAGGGCTTTTCATTGTTTGCATTCCAAAGTCAGTTTTCTCAGTGTCTGCTCTCCCAGGCGTCTGGGAGAGACCCATACTCTTCTTTTGGTTTTTCTTCATTTCTGTCGATTTTTCTCCCTCTCCCCCTTTCCCTCTCCCTCTTCAATTCTGTTTTTGAGGGAAGGTGGGGTTGCTTTTATTTCTCTTCTGCAATGACCTGTTCTTCCTTATGAGGGTCTTCTGGCTTTGTTCACTTTTCCCTCTGCTTTACAGCCTGTCTCTTCAGCAGTATACAGTCTTGGTCCGTTCAGAGAATCTCACCAGTTCACCTATGCCGTCGCCATCTTGCCTCTCTCCCCTTGATCCACTTTTTCATAGGGTGGTTCTTTTTTTATTGTTGACTTTTAAGAGTTTTTTGCATATTTTGGATAATAGTTTTTTAGCAGATATGTCATTTGCAAGTATTTTATCTCAGTTGATGACTTATCTTTTCATTCTCTGAATAGTCTTTCACAGAGCAGAAATTTTTAATTTTAATGAAGTCCAGATATCAATTCTTTCTTTTGGTATTGTGGTTTTGTTTCTGAGATCTCTATTTGTGGTTTTGTTTCTGAGATCTCTATTCTATTTTATTGATCTATTTGTCTATTCTTTCACCAGTATTACTGTCTTGATTACCACAGTTTTATAGTAAATTTTGAAGTTGAATAGTGTCAGCCTCCAACTTGCTCTTTTCTTTCAACACTGTGGTGGCAATTCTGGGTCTTTTGCTTTCCGTATAAACTTTAGAATCAGTTTATCAGTATCAACGAAATAACTTGATGAAATTTTAATCGGTATTACAGTGAATCTGCATATCAAGTTGGGAAAAACTGACATTTTGACAATATTGAGTCTTTCTGTCCATACACACATATTATTCTTCCATTTGTTTAGCTCTTTAATTTATTTCAACAGCATTTTATAGTTTTTCTCATATAGATCTTACACATATTTTGTTAGGTTGATACCCAAGTATTTCATTTTGGGGGGTGGTGATGTATGGTATTGTGTTTTTAATTTCAAATTCTACCTGTTCATTGCTGGTGTAAAGGGAAGTGATTGATTTTGTAGATTAACCTTGTGTATCTCAACCTTGCTATAATTGCTCATCAGTGCCAGGAGTGGGATTTTGTGTCAGTTCTTTGGATTTTCTACATAGACAATCATGACACCTGAGAACAAAGACAGTCTTATTTCTCCTTCACAATCTGTGTACCTTTTAAAAGGAGATGGGGACAACCTTGCCTTGTTTCTGGCCTTTGTAAAAAAGTTTCTAGTTTCTCATCATTAAATATGATGTTAGCTGTAGGGTTTTTTCTTCATAGATACTCTCTATTGAGTTGAGGAAGTTTTCCTCTATTCTCAGTTCACTGGAAGGTTTTTTTTTTTGCACAAATCAGAGTCAGATTTTCTCAGATGGAAGTTCTGCATCTATTGATATGATCATGTGATTTCTCTTCTTTAGTCTGTTGATATGATGAATTGGTTGATTTTCAAATGTTGAGGGAAAAGCACAGATCACAGATGCTGCTGATTTATGTTTCTTTTTCCTGGGCATGTCCTAAAACTTTGGCAAAAATAACCTCAAAATGATTGAGATGAAGGATGCATGTAATGGCTCACACCTGTAATCCCAGCACTTTGGGAGGCCGATGTGGAAGGATCGCTTGAGCCCAGGAGTTCAAGACCAGCCTGAGCAGCATAGCAAGACCTCATCTCTACAAAAAATAAAAAAAGAAAATTAGTTGGGCGTGGTGGTGCATATCTGTAGTCCCAGTCTCAGGAGGCTGAAGCAGAAGGATTGCCCGAGACCAAGAGGTCAAGGCTGTGGTGAACTGGGATTGTGTCACTGCACTCCAGCCAGGGCAACAGAGTGGGACTCTCAACTCAAAAAGAAAATACTGAAATGCCTCAGCCATTTTGTTGTTGTTGTTTATAAAACTTAAAAAATATGTACATGGAGAATATCTTTATTTATGCAGGAGAATAGCTTTACATCTTCATGAAGGGAAGGATTTTTTTTAAGACAAAAGGATTGATAAATTCAACTATGTTAAAGTGAAGAATTTCCATTAATTATTAAAAAACACTATAGGCAGGGTTCAATGGCTCAGTCTGTTATCCCAGCACTTTGGGAGGTTGAGGCGGGTGGATTGCCTGAGCCCGCAGGTTTGTGACAACTAAAAAAAAATTAACTGGGCATGGTAGCACATGCCTGTAGTTCTGGCAAGTTGGAAGATTGAGGCAGAAGGATTGCCAGAGCCCAGCAGGACAATGCTGGGGTGGTCATGAGTGTGCCACTGCACTCCAGCCTGGGTGACAGAGTGAGACTCCACCTCAAAAACAAAACACCATAAAGGCTGCAGTCACACACTAGGAAAAGACTGACTAGGGAGTCAGTGGTGATATCACTGACTAGGGATTCAGTGGTGATATTGTGGGTAATAAAATGATGATAATGATAGCAAATGCTTATGTAAAACTTACCATACATCAGAGCAGTTTTTTCTTCTGTATTTGTTTATTTATTAGTTAAACAATCAATTTGTTGCTTGAGTACATAGACAAATTTATGCGACCAAGGCAGAGGCTGTGGATGATTCATATTTGCAACTGGGAGAGAGGACTTGCTTTGTCTTAAAGTATTGAGACAATCAGTGAATTCGGCTGTCTATCAGAATCAGGTGGAATTTATCATCCTTATCCTTTCTGTTTCTCTCAAGATGCTTTTGAGCAGCAACCACTTTCTTTATTAAATGGTAGAGATCTTCTGAAGATCAAGAGCAGGTCCTTTGGACTTAAAGATTCTCAAGATGTTATTGCCTGTCACAAAACGTGCTTGTACAATACCATGTGAGTCCCTCAGAGGCACACCAGTTTGTGAGGGAGTCAGGTCCTTCTTGGCCAGTTTGTAAATTTGCTGCTTCACACCATCAGATGTCATCTTCAGCCAAGTGGGGACGCCGTGGTGATGGGGAAGCACTGATTGGAACAGGCCCTTCCCAGGAGTGTGCATATGATCCATGATGGTGGTGGTCGGACAGCCAACATCAGGAATGATTTTAAGCACTTTTCAACATTTGTTATTGTATTTTTAATTTTTACCATTTGGCAGATGTAAAATGGCATATCATTGTGATTTCAATTTGGCTAGCTTAGCAATACAGTTATACAATATTAAAAATATTTATTCCATATTATTTGTTCAGCATCTCTCATCCACTCCCATTTGTTTTAATGTGGGGGAACTCATTCCTTCTATTTCTTTACCATCATTTAGAGGAATAAGTGTAGATATTGAGAAAGAGAAAAGATAAATGAGTTGTTTTTTATTTTGGTCAGACACAGTGGTTTACTCTTGTAATCCCAGCACATTGGGAGGCCAAGGCAGGAGGATTGCTTGAGCCCAGGAGTTTGAGACCAGTCTAGGCAACATAGCAAGACATTGCTACAAAAACATTTAAAAATTAGCCTGGTGTAGTGTTATGTGCCTGTAGTCCCAGCTCCTTAGGAGGCTGAGGTGGAAAGATTACCCGAGCCCAGTAGATCAAGGCTACATCGAGTCCTGACCTTACTATTGCACTTCTGCCTGGACAACAGAGTAAGATCCTGACTCAAAAAACCGAAATTATTGAACAAGCCTTGCATTAAATTCCACTTGGTTGTGTTATATAATTCTTTTTATATGTTGTTGGATTTAATTTGCTAATATTTTCTTGAATATTTTTGCACATTTGTGAGAGATATTAGCCTATAGTTTTTTATATATCTTGTCTGGTTTTGGTATTAGGCTAATGCTGGCATCATAGGATGAGTTAGAAAGTATTCCTTTGCTTCTGTCTCCTGAAAAATTATTGAGAATTGGCATAATTTCTTTTTTAATGTTTGTGATTTTTTATTTGGGTCTCTGCTTGCTTGTTGTTGGTGTACAGGAATGCAACTGTCTTTTGCACATTTATTTTGAACACTGAGACTTTGACAATGTCCTTTATCAGTGAAAGCAGGTTTTTGACAGATTATCTTGGATTTTCAAGGTATAGGATCATATAATCAGCAAAGAGAGATAACTTAACTTCCTCTTTTCCTATTTGTATACACCTGATTTCCTTCTCTTGTCTAATTGCCCGAGTGAGGACTTCCAACACAATGTTGAACAAAAGGGGTGAGAGTGGGCAGACTTGTATTGTTCCAATTTTCAGGGAAAATGTTTCCAGCCTCTGTCCATTTAGCAGTATGTTAACTATGGGTTTATCACAGATGGCACTTATTATTTTGAGGTATGTTTCTTCTATACCAAGGAGTTTGAGTGTTTTTATAAAGAAGGGATGCTGGATTTTATCAAAAACTTTTTTCTGCATCTAATGAGATAATCATGTGGTTCTTGTTTTTACATCTGTTGATGTATTTAATGACATTTATGGTTTTGTGAATGTTGAATCAGACCTGCATCCTGGGGATGACGCCTACTTGGTCATGGTGGATGATTTTTGAGATGTGTTTTTGTATCTGATTTGCTAGAATCTTACTGATGATTTTTGCATCTATGTTCATAAGGGATATTGGCCTGTAGTTCTCTTTTTGGTTGGATCTTTACCCGGTTTGTATATCAGTGTGATGTTAGCTTCATAAAATGATTTGGGGAGAATTCCATCTTTCTCAATTTCCTGGGATACTTTCAATAGGATTAGTAGCAGCTCCTTCTTGTATGTTTTATAGAATTCTGTTGGAAAGCCATCCGGTCCAGGGCTTTTTTTGGTAGGTAGTTTTCTTATGACAAAATCAATTTCTTGGGTTGTTGTTGGTCTATTTAGTGTCTCAATGTCTTCTTGTTTCAACCGGGGGAGGTTATGTGATATCAGAAAGTCCTCTATTTCATTTAGGTTATCAAGTTTTTTTTCTTACAGGTATGTATAGTAATCTCTGATAATCCTTTGTATTTCTTCAGAATAAGTTGTGCTTCGATCTTTTGTATTTCTGATTGTGTTTATTTGAACTTTTTCTTGGTCATTCTGGCTAGGGGCCCATAAATATTGTTAATCCTTTCAAAGAACAAGCTTTTTGTATTGTTGATGTCTTCTTTGATATTTTTGTTCTATGTCCCGTATTTGGGCTTTTATTTTTGTGATCTGGATTCTTCTGCTAAAGTTGGGGTTTTGGTGGTCTTTTTCCAGCTCCCTTAGGTGATTTGTTAGGCTTTCAACTTCTGATCTTTCTGTTTTCTTGATGTGTGCTCATAGAGTTATAAGTTTCCCTTGAGAACTGCTTTCAGGGCATCGCATAGGTTTTGGTAAGATATTTCTTCATTTTCATTTTTTTACAGGGATCTTTCAATTTCTGCTTTGATTTCAGTGTTGATCTAGTAGTTGTTCAGCATCATGCTATTTAGTGTCCATGTCTTTGTGGGTTTTAGGGAAATGTTGTTGGTGTTGATATTTATTTTTATTCCACTGTAGTCTGAGAATGAGCATGGCAAGATTTCAACCTTATGGAATTTGTTTATGCTTTATTTATGGTCAAGAATGTGATCAATTTTGTAGTATGTTCCATGTGGTGTTGAGTAGAATGTATATTCTGTGTCTGTTGTGTGGCAAAATCTGTAGGTATCTATTAAGTCTATTTGGTCGAGTGTCAAGTTTAGGTTCTGGATCTCCTTGTTGATTTTTTGCCTCGGTGATCTATTTAGGGCTGTCCGTGGGGTATTCAAGTCCCCTGCTATAATAGTGTTAGAGTCAATATCCTTTTTTAGTTTACTTAATAGTTTTTTATAAATGCTGGTGCTCCTGTGTTGGGTGCATATATTTTTAGGATGGATATTTCTTTTTGATGAATTGAACCTTTTATCATTATGTAGTGCACTTTTGTATCTTTTAAAAAATTTTTATTATAAAGATGTGGAGTACATTTCAGGGTTAGGTATATAAACATTGATCATGCAGGTACCCCTGTTAATGAGGTATGCTCCTCCCTCCCCTAGCAGTTTCCCTCAACTTTCAATACCACTTCCTGACAGTTTCCCACTACTGCCAATCACTTTCTTATAGCACTGTAATTGTTCAAGGTCAGCTTATGAGTGAGAACATATGGGGAACTCCGTTCTATGTTTCTGTGATAAATCACTGAGTATGATCGACTCCAAATTCATTCAAGTTGCTGCAAAATTCATCTATTTGTCCTTCTTTATAGGCACATAATATTCCATGTGTATATGTACCACATTTTTTTAATCCAGTCCAGCTTTGATGGGCAACATGGTTGGGTCCATGTTTTTGCTATCATGAATAGATCTGCAACAAACATACGTGTGCAGGTATCTTTTCTGTAGAATAATTTGAGTTCCTTCGGGCATATTCCCAATAGGGGGATTGCTGGGTCATATGGAAGGCCAATTTCTAGTTCTTTCAGAAATTGTCACACTGTCTTCCAAAGAGGTTGCACTAGTCTGCGTTCCCACCAGCAGTGTAGAAGAGTTACTTTTTCTCCATATCCTTGCCAACACCTGTTGATGTTTGTTTTATTAATGATGGCCATTCTTACTGGGGTTAGATGGTATGTCAATGTGGTTTTGATTTGCATTTCTCTGATGATGAGTGAGGTTGAGCACTTTTTCATGTGTCTGTTGGCTGCCCATATATCTTCTTTTGAGAAATGTCTATTCATGTCTTTTGCCCACTTTTTAAAGGGGCTGTTTGTTTTTTTCCCTTTCGGTGTGTTTGAGTTCCTTACAGATCCTAGATGTTAGACCTTTGTCAGATATACAGTTGGCAAATATTTTTTCCCATTCTGTGGGCTGTCTCCCTGCTCTCTTGATAGTTTCTTTTGCTTTGCAGAAGCTCGTTAGTTTGATGAGGTCCCACTTGTCTATCTTATTTCTTAAGGTATTGGCCTTTAGGGTTCTGAATAAGAATTTGCTGTTCTAATTTCCATAAGGGTATCTCCTGCGCTTTCTAAGATTCTTATAGTTTGAGGTTTTACATTTAGGTCTTTGATCCATTTAGAATTAATTTTTGTGTATGGTGATAGATAGGGGTCCTCTTTCAACCCAATCTTCTGTGTTGGGTGTGTATATGTTCTTGTTGAAGGATTGAACTTTTATCATTATGTAGTGTCCTTTTGCATCTTTAAAAATTTTTGATAGCTTAAAGGTTGTTTTGTCTATTAAGATAGCAACTCCTGCCTTCTTTTATGATCCATTTGCCTGGAAACTCATTTTCCATCCTTTAACTTTGAGTCTGTGTGCATCCCTTGTAGTGAGACGACTTTCCTGAATGAAGTGAATAATTGTTCATGGTTTCTTATCCAGTTTTCCATTCTGTGTCTTTTCAGTGGTGCATTTAGTCCATTCACATTCAGGCTGAGTATTGAAATATGATCGTTTATCCCTGTCATGGGGTTCTTATAAATTTTTTCCTGTGTTTGCTTGTTTTCTTTTGGCTTTGGGTTTAATATATATATGTGTTTTCAAGTTTCTTGTTGCGCTGTATTCTCTGCTGATTCTGTTTTCTACTGTTCTCTTGGAAAGTGTGTGGTCAATCTTTTTCTTCTTTCTTCTGTTCTTAATACCTTAAGTGTCTTCTGTAGAGCTGGTTTGGAAGCTGCATAATCTCTTAGGGATTGGATGTCTGGGAAGGATTTTAATTCTCCATCACTGATGAAGCTGAGCTTGGCTGGATAAGAAATTCTTGGTTTAAATTGTTTATCTTTAAGGACTTTGAATATTGGGCTCCAGTCTCTTCTTGCTTATAATGTTTCTGCTGATAGATCTGCTGCTATTCTGACTGGTTTTCCCTGGTAGGTAGTCTGACCTTTCTCTCTTGCTGCCTTTAGGATTTTTTTCTTTTGTGCCTACTTTGTGTAGTCAAATTACTATGTGTCTAGGGGTTGGTCTTCTCATTTGATGTCTTTTGGGGGTTCTCTGTATCTCTTGTGCTTGACTGGTCACATCTCTGGTGAGACGTGGAACGTTTTCTTGGATTACTTCCTGGAATACTTGCTCTAAGTTGTTCTCCATTTCCCTTTCTTCTTTTGGGATACCAATTAGATGTAGGTTTGGCCTCTTGATATAATTGCATGTCTCTTGTAGACTTTGTTCTTTCTTTCTGAGTCTTTTTTCTATGTTTTTGCAGATCAGGTTAAATCCATGTTCTGGTATTCAAGTTCTGAGATTTTTTCTTTAGCTAGATTAATTCTGCTTTCCATGCTTGTCATCTTGTTATTTATTTCCTGGATGAAACTTTTTATTGCCAAAATCTCTGTTACAAGTTCTTTCAGTGTTGCATCTTGTCTTTTTTGAGTCCTATTCCAACCATTCTCTAACCCCTGTCATATTTTGGGGACAGTTTTTGGTGACTTCCATTGTTTGGGCACCAGGGTCTGATTTTTCAGGAGTTTTGTCTTTGGTATATTGAAATTGCCTGAGGTCTTCCTTTGGCTTTTCCTCATTTGTGACATAACTCTTGTTGCTTTCTTTAGTTCTGTTATTCAGTGTCAGTGGGAGAGGATTTCCCTTCTGGTGTTTGCTCAGACTTCTATTCTTCCCTAATCTGGGCTCTGGATTTGTTCTATTTTGAAATAGGATGGTGGATGGGAAGCTTTGCTGTCTCTTGTAGTTTTTGAAATTTGAATAAAGTGGTGGATGGGGTGTACTGATCTCTTTGGAGTTCTTTCCCTTCCTTTTCTGGCCACACCCTTTGTCCCATAGCTGAATCAGGGTAGGGGGTGGGGCGTCTGGAACTCAGCACTTGTCAGGTCACTCTGAAGTTTGTGCTCTCAGGATATTCCATTTGGGCCATGATCAAGCCTTGTGTAGTTGATTTGCCAGTCACAGAGATCGGATCTGTTGGTCTGTGATGAGCAAGTTGGAGCACTTTCCTACCCCACCTTCAAGACGGTAATGGGGTGCCTCTCTTATCCTGTTCCATGGGAACTTGCCTCTGTACTCTGTCTGCAGCCCCTTACAGTGCCCTGCCAGGTGCTGAAGTGATGAGGAGAGCTCGGAGCAGTCTCTCTCCTGCTTCAAGGGTGAGAGAGCACTGGGGCAATAGTGTCTCCCTGCCACTTTTCCAAAGGAAAACTTCTGTCCGCTTTGAAAATCAATGGTGCCCCTCTTCTGTGACCTGGAAAGAACTGGGGATGAAGTAGAGAAGCTGCAGCACCTGCTGTTGCACAAGGGGCTTGACCACCCACTCACGAACCCCACTTAGACAGTCTCTCCCAGCATTTTCTTGCCAGGAAGGGTTTGTTGATTTTAAAAAAAAAGAAAGTAAAGAAAGAGAAAATGATGCTCAGCTTCTGCATCCCAGCAATCGCTAGAGTCATTGTGGCACCAGCTGCTGCACCAGGAAAACCCTGGCTGCTAGCTCCCTAGCCCTCACTCAGTCAGTCACTCACACGCCCACTCGTTCATCAGCACATACACAAAATTTTCCATACACTCATTCACTCTTATGGCAACTCGCATAGTCTGACTGGCTCGGCAGCCATCTTCTCCACCTCACCACTGATTTTATGCATTCAAGTCTGATCTTTTTCTCTCTTTTATGGTGCCTTCCTTGTGTCATACTTAAGGTCTTCTCTACCTCAATGACATAAAAATGTTCTCCTATATTTTCTTCTGGTATCTGTAGTTTTTAAAAATTGAGATATTCTGCTTAGATAGTCAACCCACTTTAATTTTATTTTCGCATATTATATTAGATAGAACCTTAACTTCATTTTTCTCTTTTAAGTATAACCAATTGTCCCAACACCATTTGTTGAACAGTCAGATCCTTCTCCTCTTACCATATATACATTCATGATTTTTCTGTTCTCTCTATTTGGTTCCATTAAATCATTTGTTTCTTCATTGGTGCCACACTGCTTTAATTCCTATAATTCTAGGGTATGGATTGACATCTGATAGGGGAAGCTCCTCCTCATTCTTTCTCTTTTAAAATGAACTGTAAAATCAGTTTATTAATTTTGTATACATTGGAATTGTGATTATAAGTGAATTACATCTATTGACTGACTTCAGAAATCACTGGCCTTTTTACAATATTTGACCTTTGCATCCAGGATTAGGGTTTGTCTCTCTTTATTTGTATTTTACTAAATTTTTATACTTGATTCATGTGGGTTTTGCATATTTCCTTTTTTTCCATTAATCAGTATTTTTTATTATGGTTTTGTGGGGTACAGTTAAGGGTTAGGTGTACAATTACGTTTCATTCAGGCACCCTGTTGATAAGAGGTGTTTTCCCATCCCCCAACAGATATTTGCTACTGTTAATCCCGTCCTCCTCCCCCCCATAGTTTCTCAGTACCATCAGTCATTTTCTTATAGTATTGCATTGGATGTTCAAGGTCCATTATATGAGTGAGAACATGTGATATTCGGATCTTTGTTTCTGTGAGAGGTCACTCAGTATTATAGATTCTAGTTCCATCCAGGTTGCAGCGAAATTCATTATTTTGTTCTTTTTTATGGCTGCATAGTATTCCATCGTGTATATGTACCACATTTTTTTAATCCAGTCCTCTTTTGATGGGCAGCATGGTTGTTTCCAGGTTCTTGCTATTGTGAACATGGGATATTTTTCCACTTTTTCGTGTCAGCTTTGATTTCTTTGAGCAGTGTTTTGTAATTTTCATTGTAAAGGTCTTTCACATCTCTGGTTAGGAAGATGCCAAGGTATTTCATTTTTTTGGTGGCTATTGTGAATGAAACTGTGTTTTTTATTTGGGTTTCTGTTTGCTTATTATTGGTGTAGAGAAATGCGATTGTCTTTTGTACATTTATTTTGTATGAGACTTTGCCAAAGGCTTTTATCAATGTAAGGAGGCCTTTGACAGATTCTCTTGGGTTTTCAAGGTACACCATCATATCATCTGCAAAGAGAGATAACTTGACTTCCTCTTTTCCTATTTGAATACCTCTGATTGCCTCCTCTTCTCTGATTACTTTAGCCAAGACTTCCAATACTATGT
>NW_007255141.1:0-797 GCF_000164805.1 Carlito syrichta | reverse complement strand
CTTTGTCGTAGATGAGTTGGTTGAGAAATTGAGGAAATTGCTTCTGGAATCTCAATTCTGTTCCATTGATTTATATGCCTGTTCCTGTACCAATACCAAGCTGTTTTGATGATTGTAGCTTTATAGTAAAGTTTGAAATCTGGTATTGTGATACCACTTGCTTTGTTTTTTTTGTTGAGGATTGTTCTGGCTATTCTTGGACGTTTGTGTTTCCATATGAATTCCTGCATTGTTTTTTCTAGGTCTGAGAAGAATGTTGTTGGTAATTTAATGGGTATTGCATTGAATTTGTAGATTGCCTTAGGTAAGATGGACATCTTCACAATGTTGATTCTTCCGATCCATGAGCATGGGATATTTTTCCACTTTTTCGTGTCAGCTTTGATTTCTTTGAGCAGTGTTTTGTAATTTTCATTGTAAAGGTCTTTCACATCTCTGGTTAGGAAGATGCCAAGGTATTTCATTTTTTTGGTGGCTATTGTGAATGAAACTGTGTTTTTTATTTGGGTTTCTGTTTGCTTATTATTGGTGTAGAGAAATGCGATTGTCTTTTGTACATTTATTTTGTATCCTGAGACTTTGCCAAAGGCTTTTATCAATGTAAGGAGGCCTTTGACAGATTATCTTGGGTTTTCAAGGTACACCATCATATCATCTGCATAGAGAGATAACTTGACTTCCTCTTTTCCTATTTGAATACCTCTGATTGCCCTCCTCTTCTCTGATTGCTTTAACCCAGAACTTCCAATACTATGATGAACAAGGAGGGGAGAGAGTGGGCATCCTTTGTCTAGTTC
>NW_007255140.1:87076-108895 GCF_000164805.1 Carlito syrichta | reverse complement strand
GCCTGAATGAAACGTAACTGTACACCTAACCCTTAACTGTACCCCACAAAACCATAATAAAAAATACTGATTAATTATTAAAAAAAAAAAGGAAAAAAAAAAAACCACAAACTATAAGAATCTTAGAAAACACAGGAGACTTCTTTATGGAAATTAGAACTGGCAACCAATTCTTGACAGAACTCTAAGTGCCCGTACCATAAGAAATAAGATAGACAAGTGGGACCTCATCAAACTGATGAGCTTTTGTAAAGCAAAATAAACTGTCAAGAGAGCAGGGAGACATCCCACAGGATGGGAAAAAATATTTGTCAACTGTGTATCTGACAAAAGCCTAATATCTAGGATGTACAAGGAATTCAAATGCGCCAAAAGGAAAAAAAAAAAATGAAACAGCCCCATTAACAAGTGGGCAAAAGACATGAATAGACACTTCTCAAAAGAAGATATATGGGCAGCCAACAGACACATGAAAAAGTGCTCAGCCTCACTAATAATCATAGAAATGCAAATCAAAACCACATTGATATACCACCTAACCCCAGTAAGAATGGCTATCATTAATAAAACAAACAACATCAAATGTTGGTAGGGATGCAAGTCAAATTTCAGTCATTAAAAACAACATTTGACTTACTGTTTTAGAAAATGCAAAGGAAAGAGACAAGATTGAAGAAACTTGGCAAATGATCATCTGAAATGTAGGGTAAAAGTGGAATTTTTGGAAATAATGCTAACTTCTCAGGGGCAATTTAAAAATTCCCAGAAATAATGTCAGTATTCCCATGGTAAATACTAGAGTTCCCATGGATAATCCTGAAGATTCCAGGAACAATGTTGGAGTTTCTAGGGTTAATGCTGGAGTTTCTAAGGGTAATGTTGGGGTTCCCATAAATAACTCTGGGGTTTACATGGATAATTCTGGGGTTTCCAAGGGCAATCATGGAGTTTCCATGAACAGTGGTTTTGGAATTCTCAAAGGTAATGTTTGAAGCACTGAAGCACAATTGGAACTTCCAGACATATTGTATCCTCTCCACTTACACTCTCAAAGATAGGTGAACACCAATGATCAAAACTGACTTGTTACAAAGTAGGCATGACCACAACAATTAACATCCAAATATAGTTATACCAAATCTTAGAACCAAAATAGTAAATATGACATCTAAATTCAAAATGCATACATGAATATATAAATACACTTATTATTATTGTCCTTTACCAGAATTTTGGGGATGATATTGGAGTTTACTTACTAGTTTATTCTGAATGGCAACCTTCAATTATCTGTGAGATAATTTGGCTTATGATATGAACTGTGGAGGAGTAGGATGCATAATTCTTTAAGCTAGATTTCTACTTGCTAAAGAGATACAGTTTCTTTGTCACTAACAAAATGTCAACTAACTTCCTAATATATTGTACATCTTATATGCCCATGAATTTCAGGTCTTCTTGGATATTTTGATGAGCAAATGAAAGTAATCTCATAGTTATTAACAGTTATCTAGATGAGTCCATATTAATGACCAAGAAATTTATTGACTGAAAACTAAGGAACCAGGAGATTTAGCAGAAGAATCCTGATTACAGTGCCTCTCTAGAATGTCCAGATAGGCCAGGCACAGTGGCTCACACTTGTAATCCCAGTACTTTGGGAGGCCAAGGTGAGAGGATTGCCTGAGCCTAGGGGTTTGAGATCAGCCTGGACAACTTGTGAAGCTTCGTTTCTACAACAAATCAAGAAAAATTAACTAGGCGTGGTGATGCATGCCTGTAGTTCAGATACTTGTAGGGTTCAGGTGAAAGGATTGCTTGATCCCAGAAGGTCAAGGCTGTGGTGGCCATGAGCATGCCACTGTACTCCAGCCTGGGTGACAGAGTGAGGTTCCAACTCAAAAACAAAATAAAAAATAAAAGGTCCATGTAGACTAAGTAAACTAAGAGAAGACATTGACTCTCACACAATCATAATTGGAGACCTAAATAACCCACTAACAGCTTTAGATAGATAATCGAGGCAAAAAAAAAAAAGAGTTCTGGAACCTTACCTTGATGCTCAATTAAAAGGGCCTTATTGATAGCTACAGAACACTTCACCCAACAACTGCAGAGTATACATTCTACTCATCAGCATATGGAACAAACTCCAAGATTGATCACATTTTAAGACATAAATCAAGCATGAACAAATTTCAAAAGATCAAAATACTACCATGCATCTTCTCAGATCACAGTGGAATAAAGATAAATATTGCCACCAACAATAGTCCCCCCAAACACACAAATACGTGGACACAAAAAAACATGCTGCTGAACGATTTCTGGTTCAACATGGAAATCAAGATAGAAATAGAAAGATTCCTGAAAACTAAACAAAAACAAAGACACATCTTATCAGAATTTCTGGGATGCCATGAAAACAATGTTGAGAGGAAAATTCTTAGCATTGTACCCACACATCAAGAAAACAGAATGATCACAAGTAAATAGCCTAATGTCACACCTAAGGGAGTTAGAAAGTGAATATAATCTAAATCCTAACTTCAGTAGAAGAATACACATCACCAATATAAGAGCAAAACTGCAAGACATAGAAGACAAAAACTCATAGAAAAGATCAACAAGATAATAAGTTGGTTCTTTGGTAGGATAAATAAGACTGATGGATCCCTGGCCAGATTGACTAAAAATAGAGACAGAAATTCCAGATAAACACAATCAGAAAGGCAAAAAGCAAAGTCACAACTGATACTGAACAAATTAAAATGATTATCAGAGATTACTATAAAAACCTGTAGGCAAATAAGCTAGAAAACTTAAAGGAAATGGAGCACTTTCTGACATTACACAACCTCCCAAGGTTGAAACAGAAAGAAACTGAAATTCTAACCAGACCAATGACAATCCAGAAAATCAACTCAGTCATAAGAAATCTCTCCACCAAAAAAAGTCCCAGACCTAATGGCTTCCCAGCTGAATTTTACAAGACATACAAGGATGAGCTGATATCAATCTTACTGAAAGTTTTCCAGGCAACTGAGTAAAAGAGAATGCTCCTCAAATCATTTTATGAAGCGAACATCTTACTGATACCCAAATTTGGCAAAGACCCATCAAGAAAAGAGAAGTACAGACTAATCTCCTTGATGAACACAGATGCAAAAATTCTCAAAAAGATTTTGGCAAATTGGATCCAACAACACATTTCTAGGATCACCCACCATGACCAAGTGGGCTTCATTTCTGGGATGCAGTGCTTGTTCAACATACACAAAATTATAAAGGTAATACATCAACATTTGTAAAACCAAGAATCACATGATTATATCACTAGATGCAGAAAAAGGATTAGACAAAATCCAACATCCCTTCTTGGTTAAAACCCTTAAACACTTACACATAGAAGGAACATTCCTCAAAACAATAAGAGGCATCTGTGATAAACCTACAACCAACATTTGCTTAATGGGGAGAAATTGGAAGCACTCCCCCTAAGAATGGGAATTAGCCAAGGATGCCCATTCTCACCCCTCTTCATCAAAATTGTATTGGACATCCTAGCCAGAGCACTCAGACAAGAGAAGAAAATGGAGGGTATCTCAGGAGAAGGGGAAGTCAAGCGTTGTGGAAGATATGATCCTATATCTTGAAAACCCTAGAGAATCTATCAAAAGCCTCCTTGCACTGATAATTGACTTTGGTAAAGTCTTGGGGTACAAAATCAATGTGCAAAAGACAGCTGCACACCTATATACTAGCAACAAGCAAACAGAGAACCAAATAAAAAGCACAATCCATTCACAATAGCCACACAAAAGAAATACCCTGGCATCCACCTAACCAGAGAAGTGAAAGACCTTTACAATGATAACTACAAAATGCTGCTCAAAAAAAAAAATCAGTGACAAATATAAATGAAACAACATTCCATGCTCAGGATTGGAAGACTCAATCTTGTCAAGATGTCCATCCTACTCAACTCAATCTACAAATGCAACTCCTATTAAATTATCAATGTTGTTCTCAGACCTGGAAACAACAATACAGAAATTCATATGAAAACAGAAAAGAGCATGAATAGCTAAAACAGTTATCAGCAAAAGGAGCAAAGCAGAGGTGTCTCACTTCCAGGCTTTAAACTTTATTATAGGGCTACAGTAATCAAAACGCCCTGGTACTGGTACAAGAATAGACACATAGACCAATGGAACAGGACAGAGATTAAGGAAAAAAACTCGATTTCTCAACAAACTCATCTTCAACAAAGTCACCAGTATAAATCACTGGGGAAAGGAGAACATATTTATCAAATGGTGCTGGGAAAACTGGATGACCACATGCAGAGGAATGAAATAGGACCTCGACCCATCACCATATAAAAAAATAAACTCTAAATGGATCAAAGACCTAAAACCTCAAACTATAAGATTCCTAGAAGAAAACGTAGGAAACACTCTTGTGCACATTGGAGTAGCAACCGATTCTTGATCAAATCCCCAAAAGTGAATTCCACAAAAGATAAGATGTACAAGTAGGATCTCATAAGACTAAAAAGCTTTTGCACAGTGAAAGAAAACATCAAGAGAGTGGGGAGACAACTCACAGAATGGGAAACAATATTTGTTAATTATGTATTTGATAAAGGGCTAACATCCAAGATCTACAAGGAACTCAAAAGAGCTGAAAGGAAACAAACAAACAATCCTATCAAAAAGTAGGCAAAGGACATGAATAGACAATTTTCAAAAGAAGATATATAAGCAGCTAACAGATACATGAAAAAATGTTCATCCTCACTAATCATCAGAGAAATGCAAATCAAAACCACAATGAGATACCATCTAACTCCAAGTTAGGATAGTCATCATTAGTAAATAAAATAAAAAATAAAAAAAAGCAAAACAGGTGCTGATGAGGTTGCAGAGATAAATGATGTTCTACACCGTTGGTGGGAGTGCAGAATCGTTTAGCCTCTATGGAAAGCAGTGTAGCGATTCCTAAAATAACTCAAAATTGACCTTCATTTGATCCAGCAATACCTTTCCTGGGAATATTATGTTCCCGGAGGAACATAAGACACCTGCACATGCATGTTTATAATGCACTATTCACAATAGCAAAAACATGAAACCAACCCCACTGCCCATCAATAGTGGATTGGATAAAGAAAATATGGTACATATGCACAATGTAATACTACACGGCCATAAAGAAGAACAAAATTATTGACTTTGTAGCAAACTGGATTTTGTTGGAGACCACCACACTTTGTGACCTATCACAATAACAAGGAAATGAATAAGTGGGCCCTGAACACTAGTCACATTAGCACAAGTGACTAGTCATATTAACACATTAGCTCTGCCACAAGGGAGGAAGTGACAGTCACTGGGCACTGCCCAGGAAGGAAGGGGGGATGTGGCAACACAACAGGTATCTGGTCCTAAACCAGGCAAAGTGAAGGCCAGTTAGAGGCCCAAAGTTCACCTGTATGTAGCCTACTTGTGTAGTGAACCCTCACTTGTACCCCACATCTGTAAAATAAAACAAAATATAAAAGGTACAGCACCCATAAAAATACCCGCTTTGTAATTTAACAAATCATCAATCTTTCCAAAAGGTTATATAATATATTGTTTATTTTTATATCTCAGTTTCAGTCCAATTCTAGAAATTAAACTTTTTGTAAAATTCAGTAATTCTTGAGTATATAATTGAAAAATAATTCTCTTGTATTTAGTAAATGCACCATAGTAAAGCTTCTGGTACTCTTTAGATTTTTTTCTTTTTTGAGTTGGAGTCTCACTCGGTCACCCAGACTGGAGTGCAGTGGCCGCCTCAGCCTTCCGAGTAGCTGGAGTTACAGGCATGCACTACCATGCCTGGCTGATTTTTTGATTTATTGTAGAGATGAGGTCTCGCCAAGTTGCCCAGGTGGGTCTCAAACCCACGGGCTCAGACAATCCACTCACCTCAGCCTCCCAAAGTGCGGGATTATAGGCTGAGCCACGGAGCCTGGCTTCTCTTTCGATATTAATGATGAGATTGTATCTAAATCATGTTCCTGGACATTTTTATCTGCACAGATTTTGGGGACTTTGAAGTTCTTACCTGCATTAGCAGCTGCATCTCCAAAGGAGGAGCCACACATTAAGTGTAACATTTACCCAACCCAATTGGCAAAGATACAAGGAGGAAAAGGTCAACAGCTAATGATAACAGTCAATAATTATTGAGTGATTATAATATACAGGGAAATTTCTTATTGAATACTCACATCAAACGTAGAGAAAAGAACTGCTCTTATTCCCCTTTAATGGATGAAAAACTGAGGCTCCAAGAGGTTAAATAATATGCCTGAGTTTACACAGCTAATAAGTGACAGTGCACTTAATTTACAATCTTCATCACTACAGGATAAGGCTTCTAGTTTTCATTAGAAATATCTTAAAATTCAAGGGGATGTGGCCCTAACACCAAATGACAAAGAGTTCCATAAGTAATAATTTTCTTTATGTAGATATTTGTAATTAATATACAACAAAATGGGGACCAAAAGGAGGCCAAAATTTTACCTATGACCACTTGTATACCTAATCCTGAATTGTATCTCACATCTTTAAAATAAAATAAATAAATAATACACACAAGAATTAAAGCAAACAAAAGCCACAATTTGAGGCCAGTGTAAATTATATAAGGAATTTAATCATAAGATGAAATAAAGCTGTATCACTGGTCATTGGATATTTTCTAAACTTTTTTATCATCAACATTAGAAAGCTAAATACTAATATATACCAATCATTCTTGTTTAGGGCCTTAATTTCAAGCTGAATTAGATTGCCCTGATGGTCTCTGTAGAGGCAAGACTCAGTCATAATTTCTTACTCCTCATACACATAAATTATGATATGAAAAATTATGCCAAACACATAGTAAGCTGAGAATACTCAATATTACGTGAGCTGCTTTCATTCAGAGAGTACTTGCTAACAATTTTTACCAAGCAAAAACTATGTATTTCGATACCCAGGATAGAACCTTCCCCCTAAATCAGCTCAGCTATTCTGCTTCTGAAAATACTGACAACAGAACAAGATCATCCTTACCTCCCCTAATCCAAATAGAAATTTTCACATTTCGTAATTGATCTCGCAAAAATTGAAGAACTAGTGAATAGGGACTAACAGAGCAATATTCTCAATAGGTGGCCATTTAAAATAAAAAAGAACATGAAACATCTGAACCAGAAATAGAATTACCATCCTACTATGGTCATTTGGATTGTCTCAAAATGTCCTGCTTAGATATTATTGTTTAACCCAGGTGATCAATATTGTGTGGGTTTGATTTTAATTTTTGAAAATGTATTTGAAGCAAAATAATAAAGACAACATAATTTATAACTCTGAATTGGACCATAACAAGAAATATCATAATAGAGTCAGATCATTTTCTTCTGAAAATTCTGCTTATCGTTATTGATGACCTAGATACATAATCTCGACAATAAAATAAAATTTTCTGTTAACTTCTTAAGAGCATTGAATTTCATGATTAGAATTACTTTTTCTTTTTCTTTTTTTTTTTTAAGTTGGAGTCTCACTCAGTCGCCCAAACTAGAGTGCAGTGGCCGCTCCCGGCCATTGCAGCCTCGCCTGCTGGGCTCCAGCGATCCTTCTGCCTCAGGCTTCTGAGTAGCCGGAATTACAGGCATGCGCTACCACACCTGGCTGATTTTTTGATTTATTGTAGAGATGAGGTCTCGCTGCCCAGGTGGGTCTCGAACCCTCGGGCTCAGGTAATCCACTCACCTCAGCCTCCCAAAGGTGTGGGATTACAGGCTGAGCCACCCAGCCCAGCTTACTTTTTCTTTTTAGTTTTTAAAATTATTATTTATTTTAAAGATGTGGGGTACAATTCAAGATTAGGTATATAAGTGGTCATCATATTTCTTAAGTGGCAAGGTTTCAGCACTCTGCAAGTAGTAAATGTACTCATAGCATAGATCTCTACTGAATCAATGATCCTTAGTGGCATAAACAGAAATTTTACTCATTTTTGCAGTCACAGATTATAATATAAGATTTTTTTAAAGTCTTGGTAGCCTGAAAAACCTAAATGACAAAGTTTAAAAAGCGTGGCTCACAAACCATGCAGTAAATAAAGATTTTAGTAAAAATTAGGTAAAAACAGAATTCTCTCTCCTCTTTTCAATTTATTCAAGTGTTCAATAGTCATGTGTGGCTAGAGGCTGTTGTTTTGGATAGTATAGACACAAGATGTTTCCATCATTGCAGAAAGTTCTACTAGATAGCATTGCCTTGCATGCATGGGAAAAAGGAAATATTGTTTTAGGGGATACTATGTTTGATATAGAATTCAAAACTTTTCATATATTTGTTAATTGTTTTAATACAGATTTTAAAAATCTCAAACAATTGATATTTTCATGTTTTTGCAAAATGATAGACTCTCCATTTTCCCTTAAAAGGGTAGCTTATGGGTAAGATACAAAAATTAACATTTACATTTCCAACAAAAAAGTTAAAAAATAAAGTCTCATTTAAAAATTAAATTTTCTTAAGTGAGAAATTAATGTAATTTACAAGTTAGTGTATTTAAGTAGAATAAGTTTTAGCATTTTTTTCTTTTGTACCCCAGGTAGGAGAAAATTTGACATTTATTGAAAATGTAATGTAAATAACTTTCTTAGTATCCAAATGAATTATTTTAAATGTGCCTGAAAGCGGTAAGAGACTGAGCATTTATTTTTCCAGCCAAGCAGTAATTGGTGTTCTCTCTCTCTTTTTTATGTTAAGGAATAAACTTACCTTTAAAAAATTAAAACTTCAGAAATTCTTATACTAATAGTAGATAATAAAATTGATTAAATTATAAAATATTTTAAATATGATCATGGTTGTAATCTGCTCTTTATATTGAATAGTTATCCTTGACTGTACAAGTTCTAATGGAGAAATTGGGCTTTTCCATACAAGCAAGTATTTTCACAAAATTAATTTTTACCTGTCCAACCACATAGATTCAAGTAGTTAAAATGTCTGGGATCAATTCTCCATGGTGTTTTAATGCATAATGTGACACCATTTGTTCTGGACTGATATTTCAAATATTTTTAAAATAAAAAAAGTAAAACCCAACATAAACACAATTTAAAATGCAAAAGACCAAGTCACAAGTGACCGTGAAGTAATACAAAAGATCATCAGAGATTGTATGGAAATAAACTCGAAAACCTAAGTGAAATAGAGGACTTCCTGACTCCACACAACCTCCCAAGGTGGAAACAATAACAAATCGAGACCATTAATAGACCAATAACAACCTAAGAAATTGACTCTGTCATAGAAAATTATCTACCCCTCCAAAAAAAGTCCTGGACCAAATGGCTTTACAGCGGAATTCTACAAAACATACATGGAGAAGCTGATACAAATCCTATTGAAAGTATTCCAGACAATTGAGAAAGACAGAACTCTCCCCAAATGTCTTTATGAAGCTAACATCACACTGATATCCAAACCAGATAAAAAGTCAAAAAAGAAAGAGAACTACCAGTCAAAGTCCTTGAAGAACATGGATGCAAAAATTCTCAACAAGATTCTAGCAAATCAGATTCAAAAACACATCTAAAGAATCATCTACCATTACCAAGTAACCTACATCCCCAGGATGCAGGACTGGTTCAACACCCACAAGATCATAAATATAATTCAATACATTAACTGATGTAAAAACAAAAACCACAGGATTATATCATTAGACACAGAAAAAGCTTTCTACAAAAACCAGCATGCCCTCTTGTTAAACACGCTTGAACACCTAGGCTTAGAGTGAACATATCTCAAAATAGTAAGAGCCATCCACGATAAGCCCACAGCCAACATATTGATAAATGAATTAAAATTGGAAGCATTTCCCCTGAAAACTGGAACAAGATAAGGGTGTCCATTTTCACCTCTCCTGTTCAACATAGCATTGGAAGTCTTAGCTAGGAAAATCAGAGAAGAGAAGAAAATCAGGGGTATCCAAATAAGAAAAGAGAAAGTTAAGCTATCTCTCTTTGCTGATGATATGATCCTATACCTTGTAAACCCAAGGTAATCTGTCAAAAACCTCCTTGCATTGATAAAGGACTTTGGCAAAGTCTCAGGGTACAAAATCAACCTGCAAAAGACAGTCTCATTTTTATACACCAGCAACAGGCAGACAGAGAATCAAATAAAAAGCATAATGCCATTCACAGTAGCCACAAAAAATGAAATACCTCTGCATCTTCCTAACCATAGAAGTGAAAGAACTTTACAATGAAAACTACAAAACACTGTTCAAATAAATCAGAGAGTCACAAACAAATGGAAAAACATAAAACATTCCATGCTCATGGATTAGATGAATCAACATTGTTAAGATGTCCATCCTTCCCGAGATAATCTACAGATTTAACACAATACCCATTAAATTACCAGCATCAGTCTTCTCAGACCTGGAAATACCAATACAGAAATTCATATGGAAGCATAAAAGACCACAAATAGTCAAAACAATCCTTAGCAAAAAAGAAAAACAAAGCAAGAGGTATCACACTTCCAGATTTAAAACTTTACTATAAGGCTACAATAATCAAAACAGCCTGGTACTGGTATAAGAACAGGCACACAGACCAATGGAATAGGATAGAGATTCCCGAAACAAAGCCTCAATTTCTCAACCAACTCATCTTTGACAAAGACTCCACCAACAACCACGGAGGAGGAGAAACTATTCAGTTAACGGTGCTGGGAAAACTGGCTGATCACATGCAGAAGTGTGAAACAGGACCCCTACCTATCACCGTACACAAACATTAACTCTAAATGGATCAAAGACCTAAACGTAAAACCTCAAACTATAAGAATCTTAGAAAAAGCAGGAGACACCCTTATAGAAATTAGAACTGGTAGCCAATTCTTGATCAAAACCCCAAGTGCCCACACCATAAGAGATAAGATAGACAAGTGGGACCTCATAAAACTGAGAAGCTTCTGCAAAGCAAAAGAAACCATCAAGAGAGTGGGGAGACAACCAACACACTGGGAAAAAATATTTGCCAACTGTATATCTGACAAAGGCCTAACATCTACGATCTACAAGGAACTCAAATGCCCTGAAAGGAAAAAAACAAACAGCCCCATTAAAAAGTGGGCAAAAGACATGCATAGACACTTCTCAAAAGAAGATATACAGGCAGCTTACAGACACTTGAAAAAGTGCTCAGCATCACTACTCATCAAAGAAGTGCAAATCAAAACCACATTGAGATACCCAGTAAGAATGGCCATCATTAATAAAACAAACAACAACAGATGTTGGCGAGGATGCAGAGATAAAGGAGGGCTTCTATACTGCTGGTGGGAGTGCAAACTAGTGCAACTTCTTTGGAAGACAGTGTGACAATTTCTGAAAGAACAAAATATTGACCTTTCATATGACCCAGCAATCCCCCTATTGGGAATATACCCAGAGAAATTCAAGTCATTCTACCATAAAGTTACCTGCACATGCATGTTTGTTGCAGCTCTATTCGCAATAGCAAAGCATGGAACCAAGCATAATGCCCATTGTAGCAGGACTGGATAAAAAATGTGGTACATATACACAATGGAATATTATGTAGCCATAAAGAAGGACAAACATATGAACTTCGCAGCAACTTGAATGGATTTAGAGTCTATCATACTCAGTGATCTATCACAGAGACAGAGTACCATATGTTCTCACTCCTAAGTGGACCTTGAACAATTATCATAATACAATACTTTAAGAAATGGCTTGAGTCCTCGGGTTCGAGACCCGCCTGGGCAACTTGGCGAGACCTCATCTATATAATAAACCAAAAAAAATTAGCCGGGCATGGTAGCACACGCCTGTAGTTCCAGCTACTTGGAAGATTGTTCCATGCTCCTCCCAACAGATTCCAGTCACTTCTTCTGCCCTAGAATCTGATCTCTGCCATCTCAGCTCATTGTGACCATTGTGCACTACATGACCTGTAAATTTCTGTGCTTCTGTCAGGATACTGTCACTGGGCAGAGAGGTAGGTGATCATGGGTTCAACCTATGAGTTTCCTTTCTCTCAGGGGTCATGGCTATGAATTACCTGTTTCATACTGATAGAAAACAGTTATTTCACTTGTGTTTTTCAGTTTTATAATTGTCTATAGTGAGAAGGCTAGTCTAATACCACTTACTTCATCATAGTTGGAAGCAAAAACCTCTCAAAGATAAACTCTGAAAAAATAATTTTTCTAAGATCACCCTTATATAATATCCTGTGTAAAAAGGGTAGACATATATTCCTATCAGCTTTCTTGAGGTAAAGAAAGGAGGATGCAGAATAGAAAGTAGGTGATATCTAACATATATATTTAGTGGTTATTATAGGCCTGCTACTATTCTAAGTGCTTCATAAATGTTAACTCATTTAATAAACACAGTACCTCTAGGAAGTAGATAATGTTATTATCCTCATTTTACAGGTAAAGAAAATAGAGATATAAAAGTGAAGTAACTTGCCCAAAGTCACAAGCTGTTAATTGATTAAGTCAAGATTCAAACACCATCAGTCTGATTTTAAAATTCATATTCTGAACCAGTACTCTAGATAGGCTTAGTAAAACAAGAAGTAAAAATGTCATTACAGGTTGAGGTGCATATCTCATTTTTTAAATTATTATTATTATTATTATTTTGAGTTGGAGTCTCACTCCATTGCCCAGACTGGAGTGCAGTGGCAGCTCCCAGCCACTGCAGCATCGACCTGCTGGGCTCCAGCGATCCTTTCGTCTCTGCCTTCCGAGTAGCCAGAATTACAGGTGCACACTACCATGCCCGGCTAATTTTTTTTTAAATTTATTGTAGAGATGAGGTCTCGCCTGCCCAGGCGGGTCTCAAACCCGCAGGCTCAGACAATCCACTCACCTCAGCCTCCCAAGGTGTGGGATTACAGGCTGAGCCACTGAACCTGGCTGCATATCTCATTCATTCTGAATTGTATTGAAAAGGAATGCATTATGGGTATTTTAAGATTATTTTAAGACTTTAATTTTAGAGGTGATTTTCATCTATAAACTTCTTTGCATACGATATTACTGTGAATTTCTAGGAACTCTCTTATTCCTACAAATCACTGCCAAATAAATGCCACAAAAAGATTTTCACATCTCTATGCATATTTGACTACTTTACCTATTGGTGCCAAGACTAATTAATATTTAACATCATTTTGTACAGCCACCAGAGAGAAAAATAGGAATATTAAAATGTTCCTGAAATGTAATCAGTCAGAATATCAAAGTAGCAGTCAGAACACCCAAGTGAGTGTCAGTTTTAAATGAATACTATTTTTTAGCATGCTTTATCAAGAAGCACTCACTCATGGATCTTGATTAGTAATACTGTTTTTGTAATATGTTGCTAGAATTTTAATCACACAATATATCATGCTTTCAAATGAAGTGATGCAATACGTGGTGTAAATGACTAGGCCAAAAGCACACAATTGCCCGCTTTCAGAATATAAGGTCAAAATACAGCAAATTTAGAAAGGTAGTCAATTGAAAAATGAATAAGGGGAATGATTCAGAAAGGTTGCATAACTCCTCCTAATGGTCAAACATCTGCATTAATGGAGATTCTCAGGCCTGAAGACACATTTCATAATGGAACCTATTAGTCCTTGTGGAATTTGAATTAAGATATTGAAATTGGGGTGTGAATTATTAAAATAAAAATAAGAAAGGGCAAAATTATTCTAATACTCAAACAAATTTATCATAAGCTGACTGCTTCCCATTAACACCTATATTGGAGTTAGGTCATAATGATCTTAAACATGTCCTGTTATCTTTATTCACTTACTGACATTCATAGTATTTCATATTGTAATGTACTCTATTTTGTTAGTTCAGTCATAAGTTGAACTACTAATCTTGTTAAGAAGGGCAATATAATAACAATTTTCTTACAGAATAGTGGAAGAGACATAAAAAACTTAAGCAGTTATATAGTACCATTTGAGGTAATCACATTACTAACAGTTATGTTGAAAAGCAGCAGCTATAATATTAAGGAATAAGACAGTCTTGAAAATATAGAACATGACTACTTGCAAAGATTCTTTGCTTGGCCAAACTCTGGTCAGGCTTTTTAACCTTCTTCTACACCCATCTGTGAACTTCCATGTAAACTCCAGATTTGGCAAAGGAGCCCTGCTAAGTCAGTTTAGCCAGAACTCCCCACACTCAAGATTGATCACCCTAAAAATATGATCAGGTTCCTCATTCTCTGTCACCCACAAAGTGATGTTGGATTACGCTGGTATGCCTTCAGCAAGAATTCTTTTAAATCAGTTTAGCCAGAAGACCTCTTACTCCTGATGTTTCTTTTTTAGTACTTTTCCATCAATTGACCCCTTACATTACTCCTTGGCTATACATTTCCATTTTCCCATGCTGCATCTGGAATTGAACCCAATTTTTCTCTTTCATTGTAAGGAGATATGTTGCAGTGGTCCCTAGACCTGTTAAGATGATCTTGAATGAAGTCTTCCTTACCATACTTTAACAAGTATCATTGAATAATTTTTTTTAATACTATCCAGGAGCCATCAGTTACCTCTCACAATGAGAAAGGTGAGTCCATAATTGCGGTAAAGAATTAATACCATTATAATGAACTCTAATACCATTTGGGCATTACTATTGACTCTAATTACCTCAGGATAATTAAGACAAATTATTTTGAATTATGAAAAGTCCAAATTATTTATTTTGCTCAATAAACATATTTTAATTAAATTTTTTGAATCATAGAAACTTAGCACTAGAAGGGATCTTGAAACATTTTTACAAACTCTTCATGCTAAAAGAAATAAAGATAAGAAACACCAAGGCAAATTCATCTACTCAAGATCTCAAAGCTATTTGCTGATAATGCCAGAACTAAAACTAAAGTCTGTTAACTTTCAGTGTAGTGCTCGTTCCACTGTTTCCCTATATCTTGCTTTCATGTATGTAAAACAGTGTCAGGTAGAAGATATTTGGGTATTATTTTCCTGACTTTATAAGAAGATATGTAATTGTTTTAAAAATAACATTGTTTGTAATCAATGGTTTCAACTTGAAAAGTTGCTTTCAAATAGACTATCTCATTGCAATGTTTTTGTCACTATGAATTTACTTAAAAGAACTGCCCTTTTTGAATAAACCCAAGATAACACTCAGCTCAATCGATGCATGAATTATCATAAATTATTAATTACTTGGGTCTGAAGTAATAAGGAATGATTATACTGGAGTTTATATCAAACACTGACAAAATATAATGGGCATTAGTTTATGGTTTGCATATTGTTTGGCTATAAAACGTGTCATTGTAATTGAGCTTGTTGCAAACATTTTTTTGCAGGTTCTTACTTTGAGTTTTATCTTTTAAAAATCTTACATGAGTCTAAATTTCCACAAACTTATGACATCTTAAGTCATGAAAAATGTATTCTTAGTAATCCTGTATTTTTTTAATCATTTTATTCTCAATTGAAATTCCTGCAATTTTTAGAGCTGTATGTGATGCAAATCATTGTAAAATTTAACCCACACAATATATATATAAGACAACATAACACAAAAACAATCTACTTTCTGAATGGTTTTACACACACACACACACACACACACACACACACACACACACGGAAATGCGTAAGTGAAACTGTCAAATTCTTAAATTTTATCTTGGCATGATATGAATATTTTTAACATGGAAAAATTTTTCACAAAATTTTTTTTCCATTGGATGAACAAAAAACCATTTTTCTTAATTATTTCTACTGTCATGTCAATAGCTTTTAATAAGAGAAAAAACTAACTCTTCAGCCTCTAAAAAAAGTGAACACAATACTTGTAGAATTGTTTTCTGCTGTTATAGCCACATCAACAACATAGTAATCACCAATGCTGCCTTAAGTATAGTCAGATTGACTCTTTCCTGTTTCTTCTTTAAAGGAAAGTCTCAGACGCATTTTATTAGTAAAAATTATTCCTTAGTCTAAGAAAATATGTAGCTATCAAAGAGAATTTTGTATATATACATATGTGTGTGTGTGTGTGTGTGTGTGTGTGTGTACATATATATATCTTCTTTTTTTTTGAGTCAGAGTCTCACTAAGTCACCCAGGCTGGAGTGCAGTGGCATGTTCACGGCTACCACAACCTCCACCTGCTGAACTCAGATGATACTTCTACCTCAGCTTTCCAGGTAGCTGGAACCACAGGTGCAGGCCACCATGCCTGGTTACTTTTTTGATTTATTGTAGAGATGAAGTCCTGCCCAGTTGCCCAGTCTGGTTTCAAACCCCTGGACTCAGGCAATCTTCTCGCCACCACCTCCTAAACTGCTGGGATTACAGGTATGAGTGACCATGCCTAGCAGAATTTCTAATATTTTTAAAGTAATTTTGTGTGGAAAACACTGATTCTACAATATATGAATGTTAATTTACCTTTTTAAATAAGAATTAAACAGAAACTGTTATCATCCTTTCTCCATGAGATGTTCAGAGATTTCAAACAAAACATTCACACAACTAGAAATAGAGTCAAGACTGTTGAATTTTGTATACTGCTTTTCTTGGTTTGGGATGCACAATGAAATAGGCAGAAATGCACAAAGTGAAAACTTTGGTTATATGAGTACAAGAATATTATATATCCCTTTCCCTGAATTATCATTGTTAAAAACAATAAATTTTGAATTATGCCATTCATTGGCTGATAATGATGCACATACTTCATCTCCTCCATCTTTTGATTAGGCTATTGCCTAAATATGCTATATTGATAATGTTGCCAAAACACCTTGTTTTTTTTCTTAAGGAATTACCAATTAATATAGCCATACACTTTTGAACTTGCAAGTCATATCTTGTAATTACCATTCAATAATATTTTCTATTATTTATAGAGTTTTGTAAAGGTGATATTTCAAATTCATGAGTAGATATTGTCTTGGCAGTAGTTTAAACCAAAATGGAGAGGCATGTGTAGCATATAAGATCAGAAAATTGTATATTGAGAACACATATTTATTACTAATTGGAAGGACTAAGTTTTTGGAAGCTCATCATAAATTTATACAATTTTAATTCTGTCAGGAATGTTCTTTTCTCAGATATGTCTATAATTTACTCCCTTATTCAGGTCTCTGCTCAAAGGTCACTATATCAATGAGACCCTCCCTGACTGTCCTATCTAAATTATCATCTTCTTTCATTATTTCATATTTGAATGATTATTTATGAAAACCAGAATGAACTTTAGAAATTATTCTGCTTGACTGAGGACTTCCAGCAAGATGGCGATGGGGCAGCATGCTCTGTGAGACCCTATGTGAAAGAGAACACTCATAAAGACCCTAGCTCTCTCCCAAAGGCTGCAGCTCCCATCTTCAGCAGCCTGCTCTTCACAGGGAGTTCAGCCACCACCGCCACTGCCGTCATTACTCAGACATCACAGTGGTCTGGGCTGCTGCTGCAGCCGCAGATGCCACCACTGCAGTCATTGCCCACCCATGCCTGAGGCGACCCATGACTTTAGACCCATGACTTCGGACCATGAAGTCCCTGCAAGCAGGACCTTCTGAGATTGCCACTGCCTGACTGCTGCTGCCACTGCTATGCCATGCCCCTTGCCAGGATCCAGGCCTCTGGAGCTTCCCCCTGTGTACGGGGAGGTGGACGCCACTGGTCGTGGATACCAGTTCACTACCCCCTGGACAGCAGGCTTCAGCAGCTGCAGCAGTGAGATAACACCACCTGCTGGGGATCCAATGTAACAACATCAAAACGGGAATGACAGATGATCTTTCCCCTTGATAAATAGACAAGGCCAAATCTCAGTAATAGACTGGGCAGGGAGCCCATATCTGAACTGTTCTTCACAGCAGGCCAGGGGCAACTGACCCTAACTGTGAACAATTCTACCAGCCTGCAAAGACAGTTAGAAATCAGAGGTGAAAGGACAGTGGACTTAAAGGAAAAGTCTCAGAGTGTGCTTGGTTGGTTCTGTTAGTCTACTGACTTTAAACTATCCCTTTTCCCTTTTTTTTTCTTACTTCTGTATAAACCCCATCTTTGTATAGAGGAATAGCACACCAATAAGGAGGTTGGTCAGTGTGTACATTAGCATAATTGTATGGTTTAGTTTTTTATATGGTTATTGGTATTTTTCAGTCATGCTTTTCTTTATATTTGTTTCAGTATTTGTGTCTCTTTTCACTTACCAGGCAGCACACTCATCTATTTTCCCCCTCACTCCTCTCTCTTTCCACCCCCCTCTTCCCCTCACTGCCTACTCCATTCTCTTCACTCTGTTAACCTCATTTTGCTTTCAGGGAGTAAACCTACAACCCCACTGCATGGACAGACTCCAAGGCAGTGGGAAGTGGGTTTCAGACTATCCATACACCTGTTGGTGGATACTGGAATGTGCAAAGAGATTTTGAATCACAGCTCACCCCTTAATTAAATCTCAAAACTACAAAAAGGACTGTCCTCAACCTACAGTCCAACTCCAGAACTGAACAAAGCAAGAGGAAATACATTAGGAAGAATAGGAGGTTGAACAAACAGAAGTAGAAGCAACCCCTCTACCCCTGAATAACAGAATTCAAGAAGACGGGGAAATGGAGGGAAGGGAAAAGTAGGGAGGAAAAATCTGCACAAATAAAGAAAAACCAAAAGAAGATTATAGGGCTTACACAGACCCCTGGGAGGTCGACACTGAGAAAACAGACTTCAGAACACAAACAATGAAGAGCCCACAGAATGATTGGTCACATGCAACAAGCCCAGATATCAAGACATTAATAGAGAGAATAAAAAAAATTGAGGAGAGACAAGAGGAAAATAGGAAGGAGCTGATGACAGAAATAACAGCAGTAAAGAATACTGTGATGGAAATAAACAACAAACTAAAAAGCATGGAAAGCAGAATTAGCCAAGCAGAAGAAAGAATCTCAGAACTTGAAGACCAAAATACAGAACTAACCCAAACTGTCAAAAACATAGAAAAGAAGCTAAAAAAGACAGAACAAAACCTTCAAGAGATGAATGATTACTTCAAGAGACCCAATCTAAGAGTAATTGGCCTTCCTGAGGCAGAGAGAGAGTCAGGGGTCACCTGGAACAAACATTTCATGAAATCATTCAAGAAAACTTCCCTCAGTTCATCAGTGATGCAAAAATTCAAACACAAGAGATTCAGAGAACACCTGCAAAACAACAAATGAGAAGACCAACTCCTAGGTACATAATAATTTGCCTAAACAAAGTAGCTATAAAAGAAAAAAATCTTAAAGGCAGAAAGAGAAAAAGGTCAGACTACCTACCAGGGAAGACCAATTAGAGTAGCAGCAGATTTATCTACAGAAACCCTCCAGGCTAGGAAACCTAGGAGCCCTATGTTCAAAGTTCTAAAATATAAACAATTTCAACCAAGAATAACCTACCCAGCCAAGCTAAGCTTCATCAGCGAGGGAGAATTGAAATCTTTCCCAGATAGCCAATCCCTAAGAACTTATGCTGCCACCAGACCACCTCTACAAATAACACTTAAGAAAATACCGAACACAGAAAAAAAGGAAAAAAGCACAACAACATTCTTCACAAGAGTACAGGCAAAAGATTAAAAACACACATGAACCAACTCCAAAACCAAAAGAAAGACAACAAACACACAGGAACAACAACTCTGCAAAAACCTTATGAGAGGGATCAACTCTTGCATTTCAGTAATTAGCCTAAATGTGAATGGACTAAATGCAACACTGAAAAGACATAGAATGGCAAAATGGATAAAATATCACCAGGCAACAATTTATTACCTTCAAGTGACTCACCTCACTAGAAAGGACACTCACAGACTCAAAGTAAGAGGATGGGAAACAAACTTTCAGGTGAATGGAACACAAAAGAAAGGAGGAGTTGTGATCTTAATTTCAGACAAAATACCCTTTAAGCTATTAAAAACTTAAAAGATACAGAAGGCCACTACATAATGATAAAAGGTTCAATACATCAACAAGAAATATCCATCTTAAACATATGTACCCAACATAGGAGCACAAACTTTCATAAAGCAGCTTCTATGTAAACTCAAAAACGATATCAACTATAACACTATCATAGCTGGGGACTTCAATACCCCACTCTCAACCCTAGACAGATCATCAGGACAAAAAATCAGCAATGAATCTGGAACCACAATGTGACCCTTGACCAAATGGACTTAATTGATACCTACAGAACACTCCATCAAATGACCACAGAATATACATTATATTCATAACCACGTGGAGCGTACTCTAAGATTGATCAAATACTTGGCCATAAATCAAGCATAAGCAAATTTAAAAGGACTGAAATTGTACCATGCACCTCGGACCACAGTGGAATAAAAATAAACATCAACAACAATAACAACAAGGTCCCCCAAAACCCACAAAGACATGGACACTAAACAGCATGATGCTAAACAACTCCTGGTTCAATGATGAAATCAAAACTGAGATTAAAAGATATCTGGAAACATATGAAAATGAAGAAGCATCTTACAAAAATCTCTGGGATGCCATGAAAGCTGTAGTAAGAGGGGAATTCATAACTCTACAAACACACATGAAGAAAATGAAAGGATCACAAATTAACAGCCTAACAAGCCACCTAAGGAAGCTGGAAAAGTGAGACCACCAAAACCCTAATTTCAGCAGAAAAATTCAGATCAACAAAATAAAAGGCCAAATCTAGGACATAGAAGACAAAAACATAATACAAGAAATCAATGAAACAAAAAGCTGGTTCTTTGAAAGGATAAACAAGATTGATGGTCCCCTAGCTAGACTGACCAAGAAAAAGAGAGAAAAAGGCCAAATAAACACAATCAGAAACACAAAAGATGAAGTCACATCTGACCCTAAAGAAATACAAAAGATCATTAGAGACTACTATGTACACTTGTATAGAAACAAACTTGAAAACCTTAAGGAAATGGAAGAATTTCTGACATCACACAACCTGCCTAGGTTGAAACAAGAAGAAATTGAGACCCTAAATAGACCAATAACAATCAAGGAATTTGACTACATAATAAGAAAACTACCTACAAAAAAAAAAAGCCCTGGTCCAGATGGTTTTCCAGCCTAATTCTACAAGACATTTAAGGAGGAGCTGATACCAATCCTACTGAAGGTATTCCAGGTGATTGAGAAAGATGGAACTCTCCCCAAATCATTTTATGAAGCTAACATCACATTGATACCCAAGCCAGGTAAAGACCCAACAAAGAAAGAGAACTACAGGCCAATATCTTTGATGAATATAGATGCTAAAATTCTCAACAAGATCCTAGTAAACTGAATTCAACAACACATCTCAAAAATCATCCATCATGACCAAGTAGGCTTCATCCCTCGGATGCAAGCCTGGTTCAACATTCATAAAACCATAAATGTAATTAAATACATCAACAGATATCAAAACAAAAACCACATGATCATATCATTAGATGCAGAAAAAGCTTTTGATAAAATCCAGCACCCCTTCTTGATAAAAACTGTTGAACATCTAGGCATATGTGGAATATACCTCAAAATAGTAAAAGCCATCTATGAGAAACCCACAGCCAGCATACACCTAAATGGACAAAAATTGGAACCATTTCCCCTGAAACCTGGAACAAGACAAGGATGCCC
>NW_007255140.1:85381-87056 GCF_000164805.1 Carlito syrichta | reverse complement strand
TCAATATAGTATGGGAAGTCCTGGCTAGAGCAATCAGAGAAGAGAAGGCAATCAGGGGTATCCAAATAGGAAAAGAGGAAGTCAAGTTATCTCTCTTTGCAGATGACATGATTGTGTACCTTGAAAACCCAACAGAATCTGTCAAAAACCTCCTTACACTGATAAAGGCCTTTGACAAAGTCTCAGGATATAAAATAAATGTGCAAAAGACAATTGCATTTCTTTACACCAATAATAAGCAAACAGAAGCCCAAATAAAAAGCACAATTCCATTCACAATATCCACAAATAAAATGAAATACCTTGACATCTTCCTAACCAGAAACATGAAAGAACTTTACAATGAAAACTACAAAACACTGCTCAAAAAAATCAAAGATGACACAAACAAGTGGGAAAATATCCCATGCTCATGGATTGGAAGAATCAACATTGTGAAGATGTCCATCCTACCTAAGGCAATTACAGATTTAATGCAATACCCATCAAATTACCAGCAACATTCTTCTCAGATCTAGAAAAAAACAATACAGGAATTAATAGGGAAACACAAACGACCAAGAATAGTCTGAACAATCCTCAGCAAAAAAAAAACTAAGCAGGAGGTATCACATTACCAGACTTCAAACTTTACTATAAAGCTACAATCATCAAAACAGCTTGGTATTGGTACAGGAACAGGCATATAGAACAATGGAATATAATTGAGATTCTAGAAGCTAAACCTCAATTTCTCAACCAATCTATCTTCAACAAAGCCTCCGCCACCTACCACTGAGGAGAGGAGAACCTATTCAGTAAATGGTGCTGGGAAATCTGGCTGACCACATGCAGAGGATTCAAACAAGACCCCTATCTATCCCCATACACAAAAATTAACTCTAAATGGATCAGAGACCTAAATGTAAAACCTCAAACCATAAGAACCTTAGAAAATGCAGGACATTCCCTTATGGAAATTGGAACTGGCCTCCAATTCCTGAGCAATACCCGAAATGCATGGGCCATAAGAGATAAGATAGACAAGTGGGACCTCATTAAACTGACACACTTCTGCAAAGCCAAAGAAATCATCAAGAGCAGGGAGACAGTCCACAGACTGGGAAAAAGTATTTGCTAACTCCAGGTCTGATAAAGGCCTAACATCTTGGATCTACAAGGAACTCAAACGTGCTGAAAAGAAAAAAATAAACAGCCCCATTATAAAGTGGGCAAAAGATATGAACAGACACTTCTCAAAGGAAGACATCTGAGCAAGCAACAGACACATGAAGAAATGTTCAGCCTCATTAATCATTAAGGAGATTCAAATTAAAACTACACTGAGATACCACCTAACTCTAATCAGAATGACTATTATCAATAATTCAAAAAATTACATGCTGGAGAGGATGTGGTGAAAAGGGAACACTACTACACTGTTGGTGAGAGTGTAAACTAGTGCAACCTCTGTGGAAAGCAGTGTGGCAAGTCCTAAAAGCTCTAAATATCGACCTTCCATATGACCCTGCAATGCCCCTACTGGGAATATACCCTGAAGAACTCAAATCTCTCTATCAAAAAGATACCTGCACACGAATGTTTATCACAGCATTGTTCACAACAGCAAGAACCGGGAACCAACCATGCTACCCATCAAAAGAGGACTGGATTGAAAAAATGTGGTACATATACA
>NW_007255140.1:62562-85182 GCF_000164805.1 Carlito syrichta | reverse complement strand
AACATCTATCATAATACTATAAGAAAAGGACTGACAGTGGTGGGAAACTATGGGGGGGAGTAGGGAGGGTAAGGGAGGTGGGACTAATGGTAGTCAATCTGTCTGGGGGTGGGGAGACACTCCTTATTAACAAGGGTGCCTGAACGATGCACCTGTATACCTAACTCTTAACTGTACCCCACAATTTTATAATAAAAAATATGTTCATAAAAAATAAAAGAAAAAAAATTATTCTGCGTATCCTCTTTGAAGAGTCTGACACCTACAGAGTTGAAATGCTGTCTTATCTAACATGTTTTTAACTCAAGTTTGAACAAATTAAACAAAATTTTGTATGAGTAAGGACATGATGAATTAACAAAAAAATAAAATGTGGAAATATTGCACTGAATTGACTCTCTTCTTTTGATAGAAGATCTGCCATGGCCCAGGCTGCTGCCTTGAGGGTCCTGAGAGAGTGATGAGAGATTAAGACAGACACAGACACAAAGACAAAGAAAATCTGGGGCCAGGTGGGACACTTTGCTCTGATGGAGAAGTGGCCATGAACTGGCTCAGCATGTTTATTTTATAATCAAGCACAAAGTTGGAAGGGATTCAAGGTCTGTGAGGGAGCTATAACGGAATTTTGTTGCTATCTAAATGGTGAGCTGTTCGGATTATCTTGTTGTAACTAAGGCTTTATCTGTATTATGTGCACCTGGATGTGTGGGCATATGAGACGCCCATTCTGTGTAGCAGGCTGCATCCCTTGCTCTTTGGCTAGGATGCAGAGCAACCAAGCAAGACCTTGTCTTCGCTTGGGGCCTTGCCTTGCTCAAGGCCTGCTGTCCGGACTGCATTCATTCGCTTCCCACAAAGGATAAAATCCATTTGCATGTATTACTGATATGCTTTGGCTTATTGGTGGTATATTATTTTGTTTTATCTTTTGTTTGTTTGCTGGTTTGCTTACAACACTTTTCTTTCTTTTTTCTGGAATTGACCAAGTTTTATTCATTTCCCCCTCAACTGTAATCATTTGGAGGGTATACAACTGACTTGTATTCTTCTGATTACCTTACCTTTTTTAAAAAAAGAATATTTTATGTCATTTTTAATCAATTTTATTTTATTTTAGTATATGTGCTGCTCATGTAAGTATTAAAATTTTGTTTTATATTCAAGAGGTAAATGTGCAGGCTTGTTACATGAGTATATTGCATAATGGTGAGGTTGGGCCTTCTATTGTCGTCAAATGGTGAATACAGTGGCCAATGAATAGCTTTTCATCCCTTGCCCCCTTCACTTTCTTTTCTTTAGAAGTTCACAGTGTCTATTGTTCCCAGTCTTATGTCCATGTGTACCCACTATTGGGCTCCCACTTATAAGTGAGAGCATGATGTATGCATTTTTCTGTTTGTGTTAATTCACTTAGAATAATGACTTCCAGCTGCAGCCACATTGCTTCAAGGGATATAATTTCATTCTTTTTTATAACTGCATAGTATTTTGTGGTATATGTGCACCACATTTTCTTTGTCCAATCCACCATTGGTGGGCTTCTTAATTAGTTCCATGTTTTTGCTGTTGTGAATAGTGCTGCAATAAGTCTATGAATGCAGGTGTTACACCCATAATGAGAGAAAGGGAAGATTTATATTTCTGCATATGGTTAGCCAGTTTTCCAGCACCATTTATTGAATAGGGTGTCCTTTCACCATTGTGCATTTTTATCAACTTTGTCAAAGGTCAGTTGGTAGTAGGTCAGAGGCTTTTTTTCTGGGTTCTCCATTCCATTTGTCTATTCATCTATATTTGTGCCAATACAATTCTGTTTTGGTCACTGTAGACTTGTAGTAAAGTTTGAAGTCAGGTAATATGTCTCCAGTTTTGTTTGCATAGAATTGCTTTGGCTATTTGAACTCATTTTTGGTTTCATATGAATTTAAGTATTGTTTTTCTAGTTCTGTGAAAAATAATGCTGGTACTTTGATAAGGATTGTATTGAATCTGTAGATTGCTTTGAGCAGTATGTATATTTTAACAATTTTGTTTCTTCTGATCTTTGTACATAAAATGTTTTTCCATTTGCTTTGTTGTCTTGATTTGTTTCAGCAGTTTTTTAGTTATTGTTCATAAAGATCTTTCACCTTCTTGGTTAGATGTATTCCAAGGTTTTTTTGTGGCAATTGTAAATGATTTGTATCTTAGCCTGAATATTGCTAATATATAGTAATGCCACTGATTTTTGAACATTGATTTTGTATCTAAAACCTTTACTGAAGTCATTTATCAGGTATAGAAGTCTTTTGGTGGAATCTTTAAGTCTTTCTATATATAGGATCTTATCATTTGCAAAGAGAGATAATTTAACTTCCTTTTTTTCCTATTTGTATACCTTTTATTTCTTTCTCGTGCCTGAATATTCTGGCTAGCAATTCCAGTACTATGATGAATAGAAGTGATGAGAATTGGCATCCTTGTCTTGTTCCAAATCTATGGGGAAAATGCTTCCATCTTTTGGTCATTCAGTATGATACTGGCAGTGGGTTTGTCACAGATGGCTCTTATTATTTATATTATTATTATATCTAGGTTATTTTCATGCCTAGTTGCTTGAGGATTTTTATCGTGAAGGGATGTTGGATTTTATCAAATGCATTCTCTGCATCTATTAAGATAATCATGTGGCTCCTTGTAAAAATTCTGTCTATGTGGTGGATTATATTTATTGATTTGTGTGTGTTAGATCAAACCCGCATTTCAGGAATAAAGTTCACTTGGTCATGGTGAATGTTCTTTCTGATGTGATTTTTGGATGCAGTTTGATCATTTCTTTTGAGGATTTTAGCATCTATGTTCATTAAGGATATTGACTTTCTTTCTTTTTTCTATCTTTGCCAGATTTTGGTATCAAGGTGACAGATATTGGCTTTGTAAAGTGAGTCAGGAAGGAGTTTCATCTCCTAAATTGTTTGGAATAGTGTCAGTAAGCTTGGTACTAACTCTACTTTGTTTATCTGGTAGAATTCTCCTGTGAATCCATCTGCCCGCTGACCTTTTTGGTAGATTGATCTTTTATTACTGCTTCAATTTGTGGTTCATTATTGGTCTGTTTAGAGTTTCAATTTCTTCTTATTTCAATCTAGGAAGATTGTGTGTTTATAGGAATTTATCCATTTCCTTTAGATTTTCTAACTTACACACATACAGATCTTTATAATAATCTCTGATTATTGTTTGTATTTCTCTGGGATTGGTTATAGTATTTCATTTTTTGTTAATTGTGTCACTAAGTTTTCTCTTTATTTTAGAAGCAATTGTTTTATAAATCTGGGTGCTTCTTTCTTGGTTTCATGTATATTTAGAATAGTTATTACTTCTTGTTAGATTGAGTTGATTATCATTATAATGTCCTTTATTGTCTTTTTTTACTGTTGTTGTTTTAAATACTGTTTTACCTGACATAAATTAGCAGCCAATGTTCTTTTTTGTTTTCTATTTGTGTGGTAGATTTTTCTCCATACTTTACCTTGAGCCTTTGGGTGTCATTAAATGTGAGATGGGTTTCCTGAAAACAGCAGGAGGATTCTTTTTTTGCATCCAATTTGTCACTTGATATCTTTAAATGGGCCATTTAGACCATTCACATTCAATGTTATTATTGACATGTGAGGATTTGTTCCTGTCATAATATTCTTTTTTTTTTTTTTTTGAGTTGGGATCTCACTCTTTCGCCCAGACTGGAGTGCAGTGGCTGCTCCCGGCCACCACAGCCTCGACCTACTGGGCTCTGGTGATCCTTGCGCCTCAGCCTTCCCAGTAGCCGAAATTACAGGCGTGCGCTACCACGCCCAGCTAATTTTTTGATTTATTGTAGAAATGAGGTCTCGCCTGCCCAGGCGGGTCTTGAACCCGCGGGCTCAGGCAATCCACTCACCTCAGCTTCCCAAAGGCGCGGGATTACAGGCTGAGCCACTGAGCCCAGCTTGTCATAGTATTCTTAAAAATTTGTTTTGTGTTCTCAGTTTTGTGGTTAATTTTTATGCTCTGTAAGTTATGTGCTTATGTGTGCTTTGGTGTTAGGAGGCATAATTCTTTCATTTCCTTGTCAAGAACTCCTTTAAGCATCTCTTTTCTTTTCTTTTTTTTTGAGTTAGAGTCTCACTCTATCGCCCAGACTGGAGTGCAGTGGCCGCTCCCGGCCACCGCAGCCTCGACCTGCTGGGCTCCCACAATCCTTCCGCTTCAGTCTTCCAAGTAGCTGGAACTACAGGCAAGCACTATCATGCCTGGTCTCGCCAAGTTGCCCAGGCGGGTCTTGAACCCACGGGCTCAGGCAATTCACTCACCCTGGCTTCCCAAAGCGTGGTATTACAGGCTGAGCCACCGAGCTGGCCTAAGCATCTCTTATAGGAACAGTCTAGAGGTAATTAATTCCCTTAGTGATCTTTTTTCTTTTTGATCTGAGAAGGACTTCATTTCTCCTTTATTTATTAGGCTTAGTTTGGTGGAGTAAGACATCTTGGCTGGCATTTTCTTTTTAAAAAAATGATAAAAATCGGCCCCCAGTCTCTTCTGGCTGGCAAGGTTTCTGCTGAGATGTCTACTGTTTTTCTGATGGGTCTCCCTTAATAGGTGGTCTAGCCCTTCTTTATAGCTGTCTTTAAAGGTTTTTTCTTTTGTTTGACCATGGATAGTCTGATAAGTATAACTCTTGGGGATGGTTATGGTCTCCCAGGATTTCTCTAAATTTCTTGTATTTACATTTCAACTCTCTAGAAAGATATGTGAAATTTTCATGAATAATGTCTTCAAAAACTTTTTTTCGGATCGGTCCCATTCTCTCTTTCCCTCTCAGGAATGTGGTTCAAGCATAAGTTTGGTCTTTATACACAATTCCATATTTATCAAAGGGATTTTTTAAAAATATTTTTTTCTTTATGTTTCTTTGAGCTGATTCAAAATATTGTTTTTCGAGTTTTGAAATTCTTTCTTCTGCTTGGTCTAGTCTGCTTTTTAAGGTTTGTGACTGTGTTTTGAAATTCTTAAAGCAATTCCTCAGTTCCAGAAATTCAGTTTGATTTTTTCTTTGAATGGTCATATCAGTTTTCAATTCTTGGACTATATTGTGGTCTCCTTAATTTCTGTGTTCACTTCTCTTGGATCTTGAGTTTCTTTGTAATCTATATTCTGAATTGTATATCTTCATTAGGAATAATTCATTCTGGTTAGGATCCATTGCTTGGGAGCTAGTTAGATCTTTTGTATGTATTGAAACATTCTGGCTTTTGCTACTGCCATAGTTCTTGGATTGGTTTCTTCTCATCTGGGTGAGCTGAGTCCTTTTGATTTTTTTTTAACTTACTGTAGTTAGAATTTTTTTCATTTTTTAAATGATTTTCTTATTTTTTCCTTTGTGAATACAGCTGTGGTGTATGTTGTATATGGTCATTTGGCTTCATTTAGTGCCCTGAATTTCTGTTCTCACCCTGATCCACAGATAGCAAGAGTAGTGGCAGCAGTGGTGGTGACTCTGGGTGCCTAATAGTGATCTCTGGAGATTATGGCCTCAGAGAAGCATTGAGCCACAGTTGCAGTGTTTAGGCAAGGTGAGTAGCTGTATGGTGTGGGTTTTCTGGGGGGATATTTGAATGGAAGCTGCAGGAACTGGGGTCTGTGGCATCATTCTTGTGGGCATGCAGAGGCACTTCATTTCTCTATTTCCTCCCGGACTTCTTGGTAGCAAAGGTGGAAGCATTGGTGATGGCAGCTTAGAAGGGCCCAGCTATTGAGTCTGGGAGTTGGGTCCCTAAAGAAACACTGAGCCACTGTTAAGTATTCAGGCAAGGGTAGGGTGTATGTACCCTATCTGGTAAGAAGCTGTGGGAATGGAGGTCTGTGTCATCTATCCTGTTGGTGCATGGACTCACCCCATCTCTCTGCTCCCTTCCTATGTCATGTGCAGTCAAAGCCCCACCTGGCAGGGAGCTGTGGAGGTGCCCTGCCTTCCCATTCCCTCAGATCCATGCGTGGCAAGGACAGAGGCAGAGGTGGTGGCAGCTTGGAAGGGCCCAGCAGCAAACTTTGGATACCTTAACATTTTAGCAAACTGTATTGAATCTTGTACTTTAAAAATTAACATGTAGCTGTATCGATTTATCCTCCAATAAACATGCTTTTATGGTCCTCTTCACTCCAGCTATTCCTCATATTTTATTGAAATCACACTATCATTAAATTTTATTCATAAACACTGTCTTTAAATTTTTCCCCATGAACAAATGAGACAGCTTGAATAATAGGAGGCCATTATATACAAAACTTAAGGCAATATATTTAAAAAGGTGTATAGTATACTTCCAAATTCTGTCAGCAAATGAGATATTCGAATGATAAAATATTACATATGGTCAGCCAGAAAGATAATGATGATTAAATAACTTAACACAGAACCTGCCTTGATGATGCAAGCTAATTATGCAAATGACGACCTTTAGGAAAATGAACTTGATGAAAATCTTGTGGTGGGCAGCTATGCTGTAAAACAGTCTCATAAATCTAACTGTAGTAAGTGGTTTGGTGGACAGTGTCTACTGATACATTAGTGTTGACATGGCAGTTGCTGAAATATTGACATGCCAAAAATTAAAAATTTTATTGCATTAAAATAAAGTTTATAATATTAATAAATTCTCTATTTCTAACAGGTAGTAAAAAATCTGCTTTAAGGAATAGAGAAAAAAATTAAAAACAGATACATTCTGAATAGATTTTTCTGGACTTGGTAATTTTCAAAAGTGGAACTGACATCTACTGGCAAATTTAGATGCTTACCAATAGGATGAACTGATTAATAGGTGAGCATTTTAAATGTTTGATAAAATTAAGGGATACATTCCCTGAACGCCACTCTCTCATATACTTTAGCATACATAACAAGCAGAAAGGCTTTTGTTTATTTTATATGCTAAATTATCAATGTGTGTATATATTTATGAATTTATATGTCTAATAATGTGTCTGGAAAACATATCCAGTGCCTAATGTCTTTATATGAGATGCTTTGGGTTCATTTTTTGATAGTGGGGCTTTCATCTGTTCAAATTATCTTATAGTGAGCAGCAAAAATATGAAATATTGTCTGGGGGAAAAAACAAACCAAAACAAAATTGGGCATTTATGCAGTTCTAGTTATTCCAAATGTGTTGTATGTTTTTTTTAGTGAGGGAGTAGAACAAGAAGAAAATTATTGACATTAGACCAAGGAGCTCACCAACAATATTCTCCATACTAGTGTCTCTCAAACCTACATGAGAATCACCTAGGTTTTGTTTTTGGCACAAATACTTACTAAGTCAGAATCTTTGAGAAAGAGAGAGGGTCAAGAATATGCAATTATAAATCATTCACAGGAATTGTTATGCACATTAGAGTTTGAGAACCATTGACTAAAAGAAATTATTGGAAACAGACTATTAATCTGTGCTTTCACACAAAATGTGGAAGCTCAGTAGGGGGTGCAGATATCATGATATTATGAAAAACAGTTCTCATTTACAGTAAAGTGCTTTTTCTGTAGAATCAGAAAATCTTCAACTTACCAGCTCTCTGAACTTGGGTACAACATTGAATTCCTCTGAACCTCAATTTTCTCAATTTTAACTGTTAAAGTCGATAAATAACCAATTTCCAAATAATTGTGAGGACTGAATAAAATATGTGGCATGGAAGTATTTTATAAATTGTAAAGTACTTTGAAATCACCTTTTTATGTTAATAGCAATAATAATATGCCAATAAAAATCTAAATAGCAAGTACTGTTCTGGATGTATAAGCCTCACTATGGCATCTTCATGTTTTTTGTAGAAAAAAATTGCCATAAAAACACCCCTTTTGACATACTAGAAATTAAAGTCTCTTGAAAATGAGTCAAAATATTCAGTGTAGGATTCCAGAAATCCTGAATGTGACTTGTTGAGTTGCATTACAATATTTCACTATCTATTTAACTGTCATTTGTCTTATAATTTATTCACATTAAAGCAATGGCTGATTTTATTCTCATCTGCTTATTTTTGAAGTTATTAAGGTCAGCTGCCAAAAACTGAAAAGTGCATTCAGTCAAGCAAACTGTTTTGCACTCCATGATAGTTAATGAAGTAGTCTCATTTTAAGAACTGGTCCTATAATAATTATAATTAGCTATGAACTATGAATGAAAAAAGGAATAGAAGTTGATGCATAACCAGGTACATAGACAAAAAGGCAAGTGATAAGCTGGTGGTTTCTGCTACTTTTTTGTGAAGAAACTTGTGAGTGTATCAGCTAGTACATTGGAGGACATTCACAAAACAGGGAGGAAACATCTTTTATAACCTCAGACCTCTAAACAAATCTGCATGATTGCACAAATAAGACCTGTTTATCTACTGACTGATGTGGTGGCAAAGTGTAAGACACAGAGAAGTAGATTGGCAGAGAAAAGACTTGAGTTTCGGAACTGGTTCCACATCTTACTAACTGGCAACAGACACCTAACATCTCTTGTCATCAGTTGTGAAATCTATAAAATGGAAATAATAATAAAAGTTTTGTTCTTGTCATAAAGATCAAAAAATTGCATATATAGAGATAAGTAATTTGTAAATTAAAGTAGTCTAAATTGCAGAGAATTATTTTAAATATAGACCAATTTGTCATGTAATTTTAAACTTTCTTACTTAGCTAAAACTAGAATTTTGATCAGATAGGACTGTGTGTATAAGCAAATTTAATTCTGCTGTTTGACACTGCCATATTAGCTCTTTATACTCTCAGTGTATTTCCTTTACATGATATTTGCTCAGGACAGGAAAAAAAATCTTGAAAAATGTCCTTTGAAGACTTTTATTATGTATAAATATGAGGGCCCACTTTATTATTAGCATTTATCCCATGGCAGAAACTAGAAAAAAATATTTAGAAGAAAACAAGGAACTTAACTTTTTTTTTTTTTGAGTTGGAGTCTCACTCTGTTGCCCAGACTGGAGTGCAATGGCCGCTCCCAGCTACCGCAGCCTCGACCTGCTGGGTTCCAGCGATCCTTCCGCCTCAGGCTTCCAAGTAGCTGGAATTACAGGCGTGCGCTACCACGCCCGGCTAATTTTTTGATTTATTGTAGAGATGAAGTCTCGCCTGCCCAGGTGGGTCTTGAACCCGCGGGCTCAGGCAATCCACTCACCTCAGCCTCCCAGGAACTTAACCTATTAACTTAACTTTCCTGAAAAGTTTTACAAGATTCTTTCAAAATTTAGAATGTAATTTTCTCATTTTCTTAGTGTTTTTGGCGGTTGAGATTTTAAAGAAATGAATCTTAGGGCAATGTTGATTTATGAGTGCAGCATTTTTAAATTATAATGTAAAATTAAAATAAGATGTACATAAAGTGTTCAATATAGTACCCGACACAGAGTAAAAGTCAGCCCAGGGTAGTTTTGTTAATTAGTTTTAATCATTATTATTACCTGCTATGAGGGCTACATTTTAGGTAGGAATATTTACTCCCAATTTCACCTAATTCACAGACCAAGATGATATAATTGAAAGGATTTACATCTCTACTCACTTTACCAGACACAACCCTTTTGTTTTCCTCAAGAAAAATGGGCCACAAAGTTATCATAAGACCTGAACTGCCTATTATAAACTGGATGCTTTCTGATTCACATAGCCATGAAGTTAGGCACGTACAGCAGCATTACATCATCAAATGGTAGTGGTACATACATACTTGGGCTCAAGAAGGTCCTGAAGACACAAGTTACATGAGGAAGTGACCTTCTCTCTTCTTACCCTGGCAGGATTCTCTGTTTTCTCTTCTCTTGCCCTTGAACATCAGACTCTGGATTCTTTGACCTTTGGACTCGCACCAGCAGCCTGCAGGGAACTTTTGAGCCTTCAATCTCAGACTGAGGGCTGCACTTTGACTTTCTTTGTTTTGAAGCTTTCAGACTTGGGCTGAACAAATGTTACTGACTTTTCTCATTGCCCAGCTTGCAGATGACCTATTATGGGACTTCAGTTTGCAATTGTGTGAGCCAATTCTCCCTAAAAAATTCACACACACACACACACACACACACACACACACACACACACACACACGGTGCCAAAAATGTATATATATTTTAAGAAAAGAAAAAAAACTATTAGAATTGTAATACTTAATATGTATTGATCACAAAAGATGAATACAAGTCATGCTTGACTTCTGAAATTACAAGAGGTGCTCAAAGTGGTACTGTCAATGCCCAGGCACTTATGATTATGGTGAACCAAAAGTAGTACATAGATAACATCTCTTAAACTGTGAATACATGTTTGGCACCCCTGATATATATGTTCTATTGATTTGTCTCTCTGGAGAACCCTAATACAGATTTTGGTATCAGGAGTAGGGTGTTGCTATAAAGATAACTGAAAATGTGGAAACAGTTTTGAAATTAGGTAACAGGCAGAGGTTGGAAGAGTTTGGAAAGCTCAGATAAAGACAAGCATATGAGGGAAAGTTTGGAACTTCTTAGAGATTGGTTAAGTGGTTGTGACCAAAATTGCTGATAGAAATATGAACAATGATCAGGCTGACAAGGTCTCAGATGGAATTGAGAAACTTTGGGGGAACTGGAGCAATGGCCACTCTTGTTATGCATCAGTAAATAACTTGGTTTACATTGTGCCTATTTTCCAGGGCATTGTGCAAGGTAGAATTTAAGAATGATGACCTAGGATATCTGGAAGAAGACATTTCTAAGCAGCAAAGCATTTGATAAGTGATGTGGCTGCTTCTAACAGCCTATGATCAGATATTGGAGCACATAAATGACTTAAAGTTGGAACTTATATTTTTTGCAGATTTGTAAATATTTATTACTCTTCACACTAATATAAATCAATTATTTTATATTTCGCCATTATTTAATGACATTCATATAACTAAAAAAGTGCATCGATTGTTTAGAAAAAGTTTTGATGTAAGAGAAACTTATAATAGGTTCACATACAATGACATTTATCTCAAACAAGTATTTTAGCAGTAAGAATTTTATAAAAGGATGGGATAGGATAAGAGGTCACACTATTTTTTAAATCATGCACTCTTTCCTTTACCTTAGTAGAACACGAGAATAGTGTTTTCCATTATATTTTCAAATATTCTTGGCTTCTTACTACTCATAGAAGCCACACTGGGGAAGAAATAAAATGTGACATGACCTTTTTGAAGCATTCTCATCTCTATAAGTGACTCACTCCAGTACCTAGTTTTTTAACTAAACTTCTACCAATCTTTAACTTGTAACTCAGGCAGGACCTTTCTCTTGACAATAGTTGTCATTTTATGAGGGTTACTGCATTTAAAGAGGACATTACTCCTTCTGGAATTTATAATTAAAAGAAAAACAGAGCATAAAAATTTTGAAAAATTTCTACCCTGGCTATGTGGTAAAGAAGGAAAGAGGGTTTTCAGTAGAGGACTCTAAGTGGGATATGGAGCAATGACTTGCTAGATAAATTAGCATGACTAAGTGCTAATAGCCAAGATTATGAAAGAAAAAAGGTCCCCAAAGGCATTTTAGAAATCTGCCCTGCCACCCTTTCATCATAGGCTCATAGATGGCAGAAACTTGCCTTGAGTCTTACATAGGACTTTGGATGTTGGGGTTGATGCTGGAATAATTTAAGACTTTTGGAGACTATTTGGAAGGGAAGATTGCATTTTGCAATGTGAGAAGGACAGGAGATCTGGGGTTCCAGGGGTGGAATTATATAGCTTGCATATAGGTTCCCTCCAAATACCATGTTAAAATCTGATCCCCTATGTTGGAGATGGGGTCTAGTGGGAGCTGTTTGGGTGATGGAAGCAGATCCCTCATGAATAGCTTGGTACCATTCTCACAGTAATAAGTGAGTTATTGCTCTATTAATTCATGCAGGTGTTGATTGTTTAAAAAAGCTGGGAACCTCCTCACTTTCTCTTACTTCTGCTGTCATCATATGACAAGCTTATTCTCTCTTCACCTTCCACCATGATTGTAAGCTTCCTGAGGGTCTCACCAGGAGCAGATGCCAACGATATGCTTCATGTATAGCCTGCAGAACCACAAGCCAAAATAAATCTGTTTTCTTTATAAATTACCCAGTCTAAGGTTGAATTTAGAAAACCTTAATTTACAGATATAAAAAGTGAGGTACATCCAGATAGTTTCAGACTCAGAAATTTTTTATTTATCTGTTTATTTTAACACAGAGACTAGTTATTTACTAATGCTACCCAGAAAATAAGTTTTGGCACATGCTATTTTTTTTTTTTTTTATAATAGCAGCAATGGAATGTTTTGAGCCTCAGATTTACAAAAAGCATTCCAGGTTGAGCAATGATGTTTTTCAACATGTTATTTAAAAGAATAACAACTTAACATTTTCGCTTAGGTTAAAACATATGTAAAATATATTGTGTTGCATGACAAAACTATTTTACTTCCTTGTATAAGGACAGAAAATGTAATAACCTCACTCTGCATGAAGTAAAAAATTTTGGAGACATGTCAACTTTGACATAACTTTATTTTTATGTTTAAACAGTCCAGCATACAGAATTCACATGCTTTTTTTTTCATTTAGTGAGTCACTTTTGAGGAAATAATAAAAACTTTTCATTATGGACTTTAACTTAACAGTCATTTATGCATTTTTACTTGATGTTTGTTGAAGGACCTCATACAGAACAGTAGTATTCATATCTTGATGTTGCCCTAAGCATTTAAAATGAAGACAATAATATGTGTGGCATATGTACAGCTTTATGTTTTCCTTAGCACTGTCAATAAAACTCCTACATACTGAACTAATTAAAGCTTTCACAAGAATGTATATATTATTGCACTCTATAGCTACAAAAATATGTTAATGTCAATTGATGACTTGGTTGCTAGATTATCTTTTAAAGTAAAGATTTGATGATGAAATTCCAATAGCTTCTCAACTGGTTCTATGCCTCTATAATTTCTCTCCACTTCAGTTCATCCTCCTAGTATAATTTCCCCTCAATACTGCTTTCATTAGATATTCCTCAACTCAAGAATTGACAGCAACTTCTGCTGTCTATCAGATTAAGCCCAATCTCCATATCTTGATGGCCAATGAAAAATTTGGCTCTGCCCTAGCAATATTATCTTATCAGACATTTTTCTCTTGTGGATTCCTTTGTTGTCAGATCTGCCGTCTCCCTGTTCCATGGCCATAGTGCTCATCAACACTTCCTTGTGCCTTTGCTAAGACTGCCTGTCTTTCTGTCTTTTTACCTAGTCACATCTTAACCAGAGGTTTGTAGACCATAAAATATAAGCCTTTTAAAGCTTCTTTGAGCTATTTTAGCTCCTTCATTGTACTGAGAACCAGAAAAGTGCATTGAATTGTTCAAAGTCTTGCATTAATATGTTTTAGAATCTGGACTCTGGACTAGAAGCTAGGTTGCCTGGTGCCCAGTCGACTGCTCTTTCACTGCACTTCATTTCACTTTCTAAAACTCACATAACATCTCATCTCTTTATCCAATCTCTTTTGTGTAGGCACCTCATGTACATTTGTTCATTAGTTACAGTAACCCAATGAGGTAAGCTTTTTATTCTTGTTTTGCTGAGAAATAATCTAAGGCTGATAGAAACAAATTTTCCCAAATAAATGATAGAACTGGGAATCAAATATATGTCTTTATATCCAAAATTATATGATGTAATTTTCTTCAAGAGTTTCAAGATGTTCATTTTGCCTCTCTTCTGGTAGACTCTAAGTATTAGGTTCTTCCATGTATACAGAAGACTATGGAGTAAAGCCCCTTTAAATTTGGGTAGAGCTAATAAATGTAAATACTGGAGAGGGTGTATATGAGGCAAAATATCATATCTTTCATAATATATCACTTTTGCTAAGCTAAATTTAAAAAGTATCTGTCTTTGTCTTGAGTTCTTCAAGTTAAACAACTATGTCAAAGTATTTGCATAAAACGTCATCAAACATTAGGTGAAAGATACCAAAATAACTATTAGAGCCATGGGGCATTCTCTTTTTTTTTTGGATATAGATACTTTTGTTGATTTACTTCCAAAAAATATTTTAAGGAGACTTACGTCAATAATCCTTAAAACTTATTTTGCACAATGGATTGAATTTTTAAAAAATCTGTATATTCTGCATGTGCTTTGTTACTAAAATGGTAAACATTATTTTGTAAAATTTGCTACTGAAACAGATTTATTAAAAGCAAATTTATTTTAGGTAATTTATGACTATTCAAACAAGATTCAGAAATCAATGGTTAATTGGATTCATAGTAGTTGTTCTTATTCTATGTAAAATGTAATTTGTTTAATCAAAAATAAAAAATAAAAATAAATAAAAAAAAAAGATAATAATCTCTTCCTGTATTCTCATCAATATACTTTTTGAAATTGGCTTTCTCTATTATGATGCTATTAAAACATAACATACAAACAGGTTAGATATACATTATATTCTGCAAATAATATTATCATCCATTCAACATAGATTAGATTTTAAAAATAAGCAAGAAGCAAGTTAATTGGTCATAAAAACAGTAAAAATAAATATACAAAATATTCATAAAATGTGTGTATACATAGCACTGAATATAGAGTTACTACTGCCTTCATGCCTTTTTTGTATAATTACAATTGTGGTGTATAACGAGAGTGATAGTGACTGTCTATGTTAATCACCTATATATACTTTCAATAAACAACATATGTAGCTTTGCAAAAAAAAAATAAAAATAAAAATAACATTGAAGTTGTCTCCACAAAAAAAAAAAAAAAAAAAAATGTAATTTGTTACTTTATTCTTGAGGTTTTCTTCTTTGACTTAACACAAAGAAACAAATTCTACTTCTTCTGGAAATCGAAGAAATAGAATTTCTGCCACAAGCATTTTCTCTGAGCTTTTTGGAACGCATCATTGTTATACAAGTATTCTGATTTTATATTTTTCCAATTATTATATATGTAGCTTTGTCCTTTTGACCCCTAATTTTATTATTTCTATGTACAATGAAGCAACTGTTACCTGGGATGAAGACTTTGAGGGATCATTGTGAAGATCAAATATTGTGATAATACTTCATGCAACTGCCAATCCCCTATAAATACAAGGAATTTTTAATATAGTGCTGAGTTTTTCTTTTTCATTTTGAGTATATTAAAGATTAGGACTTATCTTTGATTTGGGATTTCACCACTTAGCTGTCTTTCAGCTAAGTGGTGAATCTCCATCTTAGTTTGTTACAAACTGATATCACCATGGCCACATACACACAGAGTCTTCCTTGTTCTCTATTCCCAAATTTAATATCACCACCACCATCAACCACATCAGAGAGCTGGGAATTATCCTAAACTTTTCCTTCTTTCTTTCTTCCCATCCAATTGTTCAGCAATTTCAAATCCTTATCCTTGTTTTAATATCACTCAAAAATGTGCTTTCTTCTGAATTCATACTGTTTACTGTCTTATTTCAAATCCTTTCGAATTAGAGTCTAGAGTATTGCAGTAGTGTCTTAACAGGAGTCCTTTTCCCTCTTTCCTCCATGTCTTCTCCTTAAATTAATTCCCCATACCACCACCAGAGTAATTTTTCTAAAGCACAATCAGATTTCATTTCCACCCTGCTTAAAATTCTTTAAAGGTTATACATCACCTCTGGGATAAAGTCTAAATTTCCTACTATGGCAGATGAGGTTCCTGTTTACATTTCTAACCTCACTTCCCATCACCACGTCCTTCCATACCATATAGTCTATGCATCCCAAATTATGGGCAGTTCCTCAAATATGTGAAGACCTTTTTTTCTTTCTCTCTCTTTCTTTCTTTCTTTCTTTCTTTCTTTCTTTCTTTCTTTCTTTCTTTCTTTCTTTCTTTCTTTCTTTCTTTCTTTCTTTCTTTCTTTCTTTTCTTTCTTTCTTTCTTTCTTTCTTTCTTTCTTTCTTTCTTTCTTTCTTTCTTTCTTTCTTTCTTTCTTTCTGTCTCTCTCTCTCTCTCTCTCTTTCTTTCTTTCTAGTTGGAGCCTCACTCTGTCACCACAGGTTGGAGTGCAGTGGCACGCTCACGGTCACCACAGCCTGACCAGCTGGGCTCAGGTGATCCTTTGGCCTCAGCCTTCTAAGAAGCCAGGCCTACAGGCACGCGGCACCACATCTGGCTAATTTTTTGATTTATAGTAAGATGAGGTCTCGCCAAGTTGCCCAGGTTCATCTCGAATCTGTGGGCTCAGGCAATTCTCTCACCTCAGTCTCCCAAAGTGCTGGCACTATGGGCATGAGCCACCGTGCCTGGCTGTGAAGATCTTTTTCAATTGACCTTAAAAATGGAACCTGGAGAACAGAGAATCAATATTATTCACAGATGCTTGAGGCTTCAAACATCTTCAGAGTTAAATCTTAAGGGACAGTATCAAAAAGAACATTATATTTGTATACATAAGCAAGGCAAGGCAGGGAAATGTAGGAAGACATCTAGCTGGAGCAGAAGGTTAAATTTATGTAATTAAAAATAAGACATACAGAGAAAGTGATAATAAATTGTGGAGGTCTTTTACGGTTTTGACAGGTCAGCATGACTTGATTGCCTGTATGTCCTGTAATCCTCAACTTGCATCTGATAATTATGAGTCAAAAAGAGGTGTTTATTTTTAATGTATACCTGGAAGCCTAACCACTGTTTCTACCTGAAAAAGAAAGAAATGCAGTTTTCTATTAGTTATTTCACTTCATATTTTCCAACTCTCTTACCATGTGCTATTAACACCTTATGCCATTTATTGAGTTTATTTCTGGCAGCTGCAGAGATTGCCTCATTACATCCAATTCATTCATCTCTATAACTTCTTGATATAGGACATGTGTTAGCAGTTCTCCTAGGTTAGCAAAGTTGAATAGGATAAATAGCAAGTTAAGCAAACACCGCACAACACTGATGAGTCGCAACTGTTTTAATTTTGAGTACTACACTCATAAAATAATAAACAACATTAACAATAAACTAGTGATTTATATGGGTGATATTAAATCTAGAGTGGCCATCACAATATTAAAAGAATTTGTCATAAGATTTGTTAAAAATTAAGACCATTTTCTTCTGGAGACTGAGACATAAAAGATGGATAGAATTTCTGACTGAAAAATCTGACTGCCCTTGGAGTAATTAGCAATACAAAATTGTTTTTAAATGACTGCTAGAAAAGATCATAGTGTATCCTTTTCCTAATTTTATAGTCTTCCAGAAACAAATAAGATGGATGGGGCAATTTTTACTTCATAGTTTGAAACAACGTTGGTGACACTAATAGACAACAAAGGCATGGCCAATGTAAAGGGAAGGAGACGTGTGAATGAAGATATAATAAACATTGTTCAGGGATCTCTGCAATTTTTTGAAGTTATTTGCTCATACCCTCAAAACTTTCTTGGTTGTGCCTTTGTTTTTTCCATCTCAAGGTATTCTTTTCATTTGAGAGCCAAAGTTTTGCCTGCTACCTGCCTGAAGGTTGAGCTGTAACAATAACATAAGAAGAAACTAAGGAGTTAAAAGTAGCAATGAAATAAAAATTATTTTTATCTTTAGAATACTTTAAATAGATTATTTAGTAGAAAATAGATTATTTGGATATCATGACGTTAAAAGCTTTAAAACCTTGCCCAAGTATCTACTATGATCGCCTTACACTCACAGGGATAATAATATCTCTTAAAACACTAAGATAAAACCACATTAATGCTCATTTAGTAGCCTCGGTGTCTGCTAATATTAGGTTAATACAATGTTTACTATACTTGATATCATAATTATGTTATTTTCAATATATAAAATTAAATTAACTCTAAATATTTATAGGTTATGGTTCTTTATATAATTGTAGCTGAGTGATTATTAAAACGCTACTTGACTAAACTATGCCTTAGCTTTTCCATCTGAAAAGTAGGGATAGTATAACTTCATAAAATTCTGAGGACTAAATGAGCTAATACATGCAAAATATGAGTTCAAGTCAGATAGTAAGTGATTACTAAATGTTATTAAATGACTTCCTGGAGATTCACTCTAAATTGTATGTGTTTTGTGTAGTTTCCAATTTCAACTTTGATATCATCCCAGTCTTTTGGCTAGTCATATCATATTCTATTTACAAACTATATTCAAGAATGGTATGAAATAACAAAAACTGCCATCTTGAGAAATGAATTTTTTGATATTTTGCTTAAAAATTTTCACAATTAGAAATCTTAGTCATTTTTTTCTTGTTCAGAGTTTTATACAATTGCCTATAATTGGTCATTTCAGAATCTAGAACAAAACTTTTCTTGCCTCATTATCTATCACTATAGAGTCAAGTTGAATGAACTGTGTTCTTTGATTTATCAGTGTTCATTGGTTGTATAGCACTTATGGGATGAAATAAAATAGCTCTGATGCTTGTTTCTCCTGTTGTTCCCACTTTCACTTTCCACTATACCAGTCACATTTTTATCCAGGATGTACCAAGATGGCAAGTGGGAACAAGTACAGATTGTTCCCAACATATAGGACTGAAATCTAGAACTTCATTTATAATTCAGCTATTTGTAGTGAAAAGTATTTTCTTATTAAAATAATTGCAAAAATCCAGGTGGCTATGGTTCCTAATGTAACTGAAAAGTTACATTGAAGATAAACGAAGTTGTCTTTGGAGTGTGTATTTGTGTGCATGTACGTGTGTGTGCTTTTATAGGCTTTTTGTGAGAGAGTAAAAAGGAGGTGGTAAGGATATATTGGGAGGCTAAGTTGCCAGAGTCAGTATTGAGGTAGGTTAGTAGACTCAGAAAAGCTTGTTATTTTCGGAATGGAGCAATATTAGAAACACAGAGTGATCTCACAATGGGAAAGAGAGGAGAGGGTTGTAAATAAGTGAGAATTTGTTATTGTATATAGTGCTTATATTTCTGGTATTTACATCTTTGAAAAGTCTGAGACTACAAGTGTGTGTGTGTGCGCACACGTGTGTGCGTGCATGTGTGTGATGAGACAGGAAATGCAAAGGATAATGTAGAAGAAAAATATTTTTATTACAAATGAAATTAGACCAGACAGAACATATTGAGATACAATATAATAAAAATAAAGATTACAGCAATCATGTTTACTTTTCTACAATTTACTCCTTCTCTAAATAACTTTACTTCCTTTGCCTTCTCCTTCAATATACTGCCTTATTACTGCTACAGTCTTATCCCTATTCTTCATTTAATTTAGGAATTCTACTATACTGGATCAACAGTTTCTAGCCAGTAAACTTGACACTTAATGAATCCAGGTATCTTTATAAGGGTATTGGTTAACATGACTCATAAAGGCAAAAACTGAAATTTCATAACATGTTGATTGAATAATTTCATATTTGTTATCTTTGACACTCCATATACATATACATATATATATATATAAACTCAAAATTAAACACTTTGAAAAATATAGTTTATTGCTTGTCCCATTAAGTATAGAAAGTGGAATACATTCAGACACAGCTGCCTTAGTTTATTTCAAATCTGAAGAACATGGCAAATTACACAAATCATTTATATGTTGAATGCTCACATGTTCACACTTGTATCATTGCAGTAAACACTCTGGGACTTAAAATTCTAGTGACATTTTCTTTTTGGGAACAAAATTCCCCTTCAGTAAATTATTTAAGATTTAGTATATTGAATGACAGTATTAAAATTATCTCTATTTAGGCTTTATCAATTTTTGGACTCAAGTTGGTTTGGTCTTGTTCTCTCTACCTGCCTGAATGTGATGCATCATTAATCCTGTTGGTATACTTGAGAAGGCTTGGTCAAAAAACCTTGAGCCATCAAGGAAAATATATGATTCTGAAATCCTACACAGAGAAAGTCACTGGCACAGATTTTCTACAATAGGGTCAGTATCAAAGATGGACTCTTTACTTTGAGCTTGGCTCAACTGGTTCTCATTTGGATGGCTTACATGAGTCTTTGCAGGTTTATGGCTGGCTCAGAAAACTACACATGATGCAAATACAGGGAGAAGTCTGGATTTAATTTGAGACCTTGATCTTTAATCAGAATAACAATTGTTTTCTACCAAATTATTCAGAGAACAACGGGCAGGTCACATTGTTAGCAGGGGAAACTTTTTGAGTTGCTTAATATGTATTTAGTTACATTCAGGAAGTCTTTGGCTAATTTATTTTAAAACGAGATTCCAATTCATTTCACTTTATCTCAACTGAACACTTTCAGGACCCTATCTTATCTGACAAGGAATACAGTAACAGAAGACCATGGAAGCACTCTAGTATTATGAAGAAATATGATCAAACTGATATACAAAAGAGTGACTTTATAGGAGGGTTTTGTGCACATGATTTTGTGGTACCTAAGTTTGAAAATTACTACAACACATATCTTCCACTATGAGAAAACATAGCATACTTCTAAAAAGATAGGAATGGGAAAACTGTTTATTTATATGCAAATTTATTTAATTAAGAAGCTATTTGGCAAGACATTGCTTTGATTATCTAGAGTATTGTACTATATTTATTTGCCTAAAGGTTGAGCTTTACTAAGAATCATTTCAATGAACACTAAGTGGAATAGTTAAGTGTATTCAGGTATTCCCATGGCTATATGAGTAAGGACAGATATGATATACTGGGTAGACTAATTTAAAATGAAAGTGCAACATTTGATCACTTCAATCAGTCTTCCTTTTGAAGATATATTAAACTATCCTCTCCCGAACTAAGACTTATGTGTAAGTTTCCTCAACTATTCAAGATACTTATAAACAAAAGTATGTCTGCTGATTAATACCTAAGCAATTACTAGAGATGCTAACTTAAAAAGAAAATTTCTTGTGCAAAGGCGGGGCACGTTTGATTGGTATGTTTAGGCATTTGTCATCGAGAATGCCTAAATAAATCCATATTTATAAAACCCTGGTTATAATAGACTGCTCTAAATGAAACTGTTTTTTTCTTCATTGCTATTACTGAATCATCTATGTTCTTTAAAAAATCTACCATAAATCAGAAACAGTAACCTCTTTCAATGACTCTAATGCAATTATTTTCAAGTATATTATAATCTGTCAAAGATTTTGATTAAATCATTGAGTAAATTGTGTTTATAAATAGAAACCATCTACTCAGTTTAGCTTTAAGAAAGGTAGATTATTAAATTATGAAATTTTATTATTTATGCAGAATTTGAATAACTTTTGGATAAGTTATTGAGTGACACTAGGTTCTTAGTAACATAGTTCTAATACTACTATCCATGAAATCAATATGAGCCTTTACTAAAAGAAAGATAAATTCAGGACTTAAGACCTAATTTGGTAATTTCTATAAAGTGCAGCACAGAATGATAATCTATACATACACATTTCCAGCTACTTTAAAGACATTGGTTACATGTTATTTGAACACCTAAAATATTTGTAACTATTCTGGAAAGTTAGTGAGATACCATTTCATTTGTCTTCATATAGTTTCTACCCCCCAACTGGTCACTCATTTCCTATTAAGTAGATTGTGAGCTCTTTAAAGGGCAGCAACTATGTTTTTCACAAAGTTTTTTAATTTTTTTAGTCTATTTCAGTGTTTAATGATTAAATGCTTATGGGAAGAATGCATGAAGATAGTATAAATGGCTTGACTGCATATTTTGATATTGAGTTGGTTCACTTATGGTTGATAGAAAAGTTTTATTCCTTTTAAAGGGAGCTTCTCTCATTTTAAAAATTTTAAATGTTTAAATTTAAATATTTAAATGAAAAAAGTACCCCTGTTCTCTCCATTATATGTTCTCTCCATTTGTTGACTTATGGACATAGATGTAATAAAATAGGAAAATACGGAAGTACCAAAGCTGTAAAGGAAGGCAATTGTCCATTCTTCCAGAAAATGCTTTGTGAGTGAAGGCATGCAAAGTACATTCTTTTTCAAGTTATTCATAAATTTAATGTGAAGTTCTGTCCATCTACAATGAAAATAATGAAAGTGTTTGTAGATCTTTCTGCTATATAGTCATAATAAAAATGCTGTAATGTATGTATCCACATCACAATATTTATTTGACCAGATGGTCTATTCAGAGCTAATTTTTTGTTACTTTTTTGGGGTGGAAACAGTAACTTCTATTTTAAAAATGCGATTTTTTTCAGGTGAAAGGAATCTACGTTGCAGGCAGTTTTCACCAAAAATCAACATAATGCTTTATACACACCCAGTTAGGAAACATAGCTCTTAGATACTATTATTTGAATTTCAAAGTAATAGCCACATTATTTTAAAATAGAATCTAAAACTTGATATAACTATATTTTCATTCAGCCAGAAAACCAAAGCAATAAAATAAAACATTTTACATTCTTTCATACTACTGCAATAAGTTCATTTATAAGAAACAGTCGGGCCGGGCTCGGTGGCTCAGCCTGTAATCCCGCGCCTTTGGGAGGCTGAGGTGAGTGGATTGCCTGAGCCTGCGGGTTCGAGACCCGCCTGGCGGCGAGACCTCATCTCTA